>NW_005871059.1:14903775-14973841 GCF_000147115.1 Myotis lucifugus | reverse complement strand
GCCCCCCGCCCCCGCCGCGGGGAGAGGCAGGACCCGCGCTCCCGCCCTGGCCGTCGGAGCCAGGTCTTGCCGGCTCTCGCCCTGTTTCTCCCTGGCCGCCAGGCCACCTGCCGCCCCGCACCCCCCAATGGGGTCCCCGAGGTCTGGATTGGGTGGGAAGGGAAGCGCGGGGCGTCCTGGAAGGAGAGGCAGAGGGAGAGGAGGAGGGAGCGAGCTCGGGCGGGGAGGGTGCGGACACTCGCTGGGGACGTGGGGCCGAGGGAAAGCAGGAGTTCCAGGGTAACTGCTTAACACCTTTCTAGCCATTGCTGTTGACTTTCAGGAGCCTTTGTACCCAGCGATGGTGACCCTACCCCGTGGAGGGACAGGACTCACCTCCAGCGCATTTCCCTCACCCTTTCCCCTGCTGGGCCCCAAGTCCTGGGAAGTCTTGTTCTTGACCTCAGTACTCAGCATCCTGATGCTTGCCTTCCACGTGGGTTTGGTGTGGTTGGTTTGGATGGGTTTGGTTTGGTTTTGAGGGGACAATTCTGCCTGACTACTTTGCCATCGGCAGAGTAGGTAGTGATTAAGGCACCATTTGGCAGTTAGATGTTAATTTGAAATCCTTTTTTCTTGCTAAAGTGTTTTTGCCTCTACCTTTGACCGCAGCACTCCTGTCTTCAGAAGGCTAATTACTGAACCGTGGTAACTGTAAATTACCTCTACTTATTCACTTACTTATACTCTGCCATGTTTTCAAAAATAGTCCTAACGTGGCTTACAAAAATACAAACAATACAAAATAGAAAAATAATATGAGAGGATAGATGAAAAAAATGTGGGTAAGAAGAATACTACAAATATGCACCATTTACTCTGGGTTCAGAGGCTCCACATCATTCTCTTCAAGACATCTTTCAGCGGTTCTTTTTTTTGCTCCTGTTTTCTGTTTCCATTTCTTTCCCCACCCCATAACTTTTCCAGCATGAATTAACACTGTGTTCTTCCACAGATTCCGGCATATTTGAGTGTCTGGAAGACAACCATCATGTAAATCTGCTTACCCGGGAGTTCCAAGGGTTACCTGGGAAGGGACTCATCCCAAGGAGAGAGGGGTTTAGGTCCATAGTGTTAGCCAGGGACAATAGGCCAACATCAGAGAAGAGTGATGTTGAAACCTTGGGAAAACGCAAGAAATAAAAGAGTCTTGGAAGCCTTAAAAGAACGGAGGCATTGAGAATATGAGCTATCAACAACCACAGGGCCCACTGGACAGACATCAGGACAGCAGCATCAGTTGCTGCAATCTAAGAGCTACAACCTTAGAACTGAGTGTCTGCAGGTACCAGGGACTCTGTTACTATTGCTGGCTCCTGCCATGAAGAGGAGAATATATAGAGAGAAACAAATGGAAATGAAAGCCAAGAAGAATGCTCAACATGGGGGCGGGGGGGGGGGCAGTATTTCAGGGAGTTAAGTTACTCCAGAGTGATCAAAGATCAACTTCTTGTTTTGTGACCCTACTTTTGTTCTTAGCATAGAGGAGCCTGGAACACATGGCTAGATCTGCTTCCTGGGGCTCATTATGCAAATCCCAAATTCACATCTAGAATCTACACTCATTTACTGTTCTAGTTTCACCTTCCATCACTCTTATGTCCTTCATGCATTGCCCTCCAGAACATGACAACTACTTTGAGAATTCTCAAAGGGGAGTCCTCTCTTTCATTCGCATCACTGTGTCTTTTCAGATGGTGCACTCTGTCAGGATTGCCTTTTCTCCCCTCTGTTCTTTGAAGTATTTTCCCATCCTCCTCTCACCCTTCGTGGTGGTGCCTGTGGAAGGGTCTGTGCAGGCCTCACATCGCGTCCTAACACTTCAGTGTCTGTCTGTGTGCTCCTTGCCCTCCCGTAGCCTGTTTAGGTCAGGAACAGCTTCTGGTGCCTTGTTTTAAACCTATTGCCAAGACTAGGGACCAGCATGCAAGAGAGGCTTAATAGCAGTTGTAGGAAGAGTGAATGCATTTCCTGATCCTCCTGGAAGAGGAAGATTATGGGGGGAAATCTTGGCCCCTAGATATGATTGAATATTTCTTTCTGCATTTGTATGAGGCAAAAATATGACAGAAGATGATACATAAATATACAAAAGAGAACGTTATAATGGTTTTTATTCTTTCTTTAGGTAAAAGCAGGTCTTTGAGTGTGAAGGGATTGTCTTTTGTTGGCCTATGACTGGAATTGCATCTAAAATACCCTGAGTGCTCAAGAAGTATTAAAATTATATAATCATTTTAAGAACTGGTCAACAAACAGAATATTATTAGCATAATTCATACTCAAGAGACCCACTCTGCTTTGGTTTAAATTACCTCAGTAAATGAAAACAAAAGAAAATGTTTTCTAAATGTGCTTCATAAGCTGCCTGGCTTCCCTAAGTCAAAACCAACTCCCCACTCAGTTGCACAGTGGTCTCAGTTTCCCAATTTGAAGTTAATGTCTATATAACTGCCTGTCTTAAATCTGTAAGGAAAGCATAGATCCATTGAAAGCTTGGGGTACAATGTGGGGAAAGGGGGGACAGATGTAATAATTTCAACAATAAAGAATTATTTTTTTAAAAAAAGCTTGGGGTATATGGCAGAGAAAAGAAATAAGTGGTAAAGGTTTTCAGTTTTCTTTTCCTTTTTTTAAACAAACATTGCTGCTTGTTAAGGAAATTTTTTTAAAGTATGAATAAGAAAGTAAACTAAAAAAAAAAATCACCTTAAATTCCACCATCCAATAATAACCATGAGTATATTCTGAAAACATCCTTCGAGAACCTAGGTCCATCAAAGCCTTGAAAGAACAGCCTATTGGACAATAATTTGTAATGAAACAGGTGAATTAATTTTGTAAAATTCCACTTGAAACAGAGTGGCGTTACCATTCCAGTTACAATATTTTTGTGGATTTTTTTTCTCTCCACATGTATCCAAAAAAGAAACAGAGTAGGCAAAACTAGATATTCAGTGAGTTTTTATTTAAATTCCAAACATTCACCCAAATTACTCATTCTTAAAATGAATCATTTTCTCACACTTTCGATCAGGAACTTTGAATGTAATGTTTATTTTGGATCTTCACCCATTCTGATCCACAGCTTTGGACCAGCCAGTGTGACTGCACCCGTGCTGAGCTTCTTCACCTTGGTTTATTTATGTTTCCACAGTCATCAACTGCAGGGGAGTGGGGCGGGGGGAGAGAGAAGAAAGCCCAACAGACAGTAACAAACCAATGCACAGTTGCTTGGTATGAATGAACTAAGATTGTCTGAAATAAGTTACTTCTTATGTCAATAGGAGAGTATCATAATTTTCTGTCTACTTGTACCTAAGGTGCAGCAATAATACTAAATATTTATAAAGTTCCTGTCTTCTAGGGAGCTCAAAGAGAAATATTTATATAAGTGATCTCAGCACGTCTCCAACATTAAAATAGGAAAGCTGCGGCATTTCCTCACTTTCTCCTCTTTTAACTGTGCTTCTTGTGTGGATAGGTGACTGGTTCAAGTTAATGCTATGAGTCAGTGGCAGAAAAGCCAAAAATAGAAGTTTGGTTGCTTTCCTTTTTTTTTTTAACTGCATATTTTCTCTAGCTCTCACCTCATCTCCAATGAAAAAAATATAAATTTTAAAGCCACCAGGTCATCACCATGAACATTCTTTCAGTAGGGCTGATTTTTTCACATGAACAAGATGCTATGATCCACTAGCAACCCAATGTTATATTCCTCATTTTAATAATGGATGATACTAATGATGATGATGTTGTGGATAAAGAAGGTGAAGCTATCTATCATACATTGATGTTTATTAGCCGGAGAGTGAGATGGGCTTACCTGAGTTCTGGAAATTATTCTGAAATTGAATGCCAGTTGGCATTGAAAATCACTCTTAGTCTCTTTCATATGAAAATAACAGCAAGCAAACCACTTTCTCTGTGCAAAAGCTATACTTTAGTATTATCTGTAAGGTATGTTCCGAAATAAAGCTGTTTGAACTTAATTAAGTATGGGAAAGAAAAAATAATACTTTTTAAAATCACTAATGATCATTCGTTAGAATTTTCTTTTTTAAGGAGCCATGATGTATATGGATAACATGGTAGGGAAGAAACTGATATATACTAGTAGTCGGCCTGTATTATTGTAAATCCATGTTTATAAAATTGCTTGGGTATTGATGAGAGCAATAGGCCCTGGCATTGTGCTCTGTATCCGAGTGATGTTTATGAAAAATAACCAGCTCCCCAGCATTTTGACAAATTTCACTTCCATGGGGATGAGGCAACTGAAGCTGTCAGTGATTCTGGGAGAAGAAGTGAGGAGAAATATAATAGTGCCGAGTTGGTCCCAGGAAATGTCAGCCTTGAAAGGAATCTTAAGGACCCTCTCTGTAGTCCATGCTTTCATCTTACAGATAAGGAAGGCAAGTCCTGGAGAGAAGTGAATTGTTCAAAATTATAATTTTTAAATAGACAAAAGGAAGAAGGTTTGTTGCCTGGCGCAATTAACAACAATGTCTGGCTCCTTCCACTTCCTCCTCTTAACATTTATTCTTCTGGGTGTCTATTGGTATTTGCTTAAAACAAGTTTTAACTTACATAAACATTTTGGGAGAAAGAGTAGAGCAGAAGAAGGCATTGTGAATACAGTGATATTCTCCCCAAGGGTAGGACTCCCTAGACATCACCATTCTGGATTTGGCATTTAACTACATGTGCTCCTATGAGTTCATACTTTTGCTAGTGGCCCAATGCAAGAGTAGGCCGTCCTTCCCCTGGCTGCTGGTACCAGCTTACCTCTGGCACCCACGACCTAGGCTTCCCTACGGCCCCCAGGACCTGGGCTTCCCTCACAGCCCCAGCTTTGTCCGGAAGGTCTTCCGGAAGGACGTCCAGAAGGACATCTGGTCTAATTAGCATATTATGCTTTTATTATTATAGATAGTTATCAATTTAAAGAAAAGTCTACGTGCTTAGTTGAAATGAGCAACCAGCATCAGAACTGAATACAATTTTAGCTCCACACTGAGATGATCCAGTACTACCTGATTCTAATATTCCACAAGTGGTTTTGGAAAAATTTAAAGCAATTATGTACTATAATTGTAAAAAAAAAAACACACATAAAAATTAGAAATATAAATATAAAAATTTAATTATCCAAAACATAATTAAAGTCATTACAATTATTACTAGGCATAATACATAATGAAAAGAGGTTCCCTTAAATGGAAAACTGGAATAATTCACAATTATTTTTCCATATGGAAACTGGCAAATATAATAAGACATAGCCTGAGAATAAGTGTTAAACAGGGCATTGGAACTTTCTAATCAATACTAAGATAAGGAGGAAAAATGTGTGTGCTTATTTCTTATGCTGCAAGATTTTACTTCCTCTCATTTTTAAATCTACACTCTAGTCTCAACTCTTTGGAAATTTTCACATTTAAAAATCCAAATTAGAAATTAAAGATTGATTAAACTAGCCTTACATAAATGCAATTTGGTTCCTAAAAGGCATCTTTTACCTTACTTTAGATAATTAAACAAAAGACTAAATTTTAAACCAAATAATTAGATTGACTGCCACTGCTAAAATTAACCAGACAATTGCTGTCACCTCTCTTACAGTAGAGTTTGACCAAACAGTCTGTCAAAACCCCAGGCTATTAAAAAATTAGCCTTAGAAGTAAAACTATCAATAATAATAATACAGGAGCATAACAGGTGGGTAATTTCTAGGGAGCCCTGAACTTGGGGGAGAATATCAGTGTGTATCTTCTTCCTCCTGACTCCTTTTTCCAACGTGTTTATTGAAGTCAGTATTTGATAAAAACCAGTTCCAACGGTGAGCTTGAAACACCAAAGCAGTAAAGAATAACTGTTGAGGATATGCGAGGAGACAGATATTGCTAGTCTTAGGAGTAAAACAACCATAATAGTAATGATAATGATAATAATCAGAATAATAATATACTTATTGAGTATGGAAGGTATATTACATGAATTATATCATTTAATCTTTACAATAACTTTATGAGGTCAGTAGCATCTTCTCTCCATTTGGAGGAACAAGAAGAAAATTGCTTTTCTATTATATAAGAGCAAAAGCAGCAGGATTTTCTCTCAACTATGAAGGAAGAAATTTCTTGTAATATTAAATTATTAATACCCTAAACATATATTTTGGAAAATTTTTTACATCTCCTATCAAGCAACTCTATTTGTAGTATTTTTATTGAATACAAATAAACAAACAAACAAAAACACAGAAAGCCAAATTGCTACAGAAGTTTGGACCTTTTCTTGATACAAATTTCAAAAATTGTATGTGGTTGCTGAGTTCCCATAGAGTGGCTATATACTAAAGTTGGTCCTATGGCAATGGGACATAAAAATTTAATGTTAAAAAGGTCATGATGGGGATTTCATATGAAGAGGGGAAATGAGTTTGAGTGAAATTGAGTAAAGTGAGTCATCTTTTTTAAAAATGTTTCTGTTATTCTCTCTCTCTCTCTCTCTCTCTCTCTCTCTCTCTCTCACACACACACACACACACACACACACACACACACTAAAGTTAGTGAATAGTAATTATTAATCCATTCTTCTTTCAGATGGGAGGGAAAGGAGAGCTAGACATGTTGAAAATTTAAACTTCATACAATATAAAATGAGAGATGTCTTATAAGGAACAATGTAGAAAAATAAGTAATTAGCTCCCTTTATTAAGTGTATAATCAGTTCTCAGCATTCCCAGCAGCATACAGTTATGGAGAAAATTGCCAGGATCACATTTATTCAGACTGCAGATTTATTATGTGACTCCTAGTGACATTACAGAGTGAAAGCATTTAGGTAATTCACCCTGTGATTACAGTGTTAACCAGTTAGTGGATATAAAATATTTTGAAAACCTAATTTTAAAAAGAAAAACGTTCTTAAAAAAAATAGGCAAATATAGTTTTATTGTTGCTACTTACATCGCAGGACTAATCTAACAAAATCTAAAGGAGTACTAGTAAAACATATCATGATTCGGGTTATAAACCAGAGAAATCAAAACATTATTTCTGTGACTCCAATACTGCTAAATAGCTTTTTTGACTAGCATAAAGAATGTATTGGTTTGAAAATATTTCAAAAATAATCCTCGTGAGGTAAGTTTATCCATATAGGAAGCCTAAATATTCCAGAGAAGGGGACTGGCCTAACCTAGGGATCACTTTGCCTCCAATAAAGAGGAATCAAATAATCAGAACCATCTGCTGCTCTGTTCTTCCTTCCTCTTTAAAGGTGATGCCTTAATTCACTCTTGCAGAAATTCCTGGATCAATATATTTTCCAAGGAAATAATAAGCAATACTGAGTAAAGAACATTAATTTTCATTCCCTAATTCACTGTGAGGGTAAACACCATGTGATAAAATGCATGTTATTTGAGGGCAGCAAAGTTAGGCAAACTGACAAGTCACTTGGTAATGATTTCTTAAAGTACTAGAGGCCTGGTGCATGAAAATTCGTGCACTCGGGGGGGGGGGTCCCTCAGCCTGGCCTGAACCCTCTCGCAGTCCGGGACCCCTTGGGGAATGTCCGACTGATGGCTGGCAGTCAGACTTCCCTCTGGCAGCCCGGGAGCCCTCAGGGGATGTCCAACTAACGGCTTAGGCCTGCTTCCCACACGGGCCTATGCCATTAGTTGGACATCCTTAGTGCTGCCGTAGAGGCAGGAGAGGCTCCTGCCACCACCACTGCTCTGGCCAGCCATGAGCCTGCTCTGGCTGAGCGGCACTTCCCCTGTGGAAGTGCACTGACCACCAGGGGGCAGCTCCTATGTTGAGTGTCTGCCCCATGGTGGTCAGTGCACATCATAGTGACCAGTCATTCCTGGTCACTCAGCCATTAGGGTCAATTTGCATATTACCCTTTTATTATATAGGATATTTATTGTCAATTCTGAACAACCTATGACCCCTCTAATATGAAGAACTTACTTAAAATGTGTTAGTCATCCTATATAATAAAAGCCTAATATGCTAAGTGTCTGGTCGTCTGTTCAGCCATTCAACCAATCAAAGTGTAATATGCTAATGAAACGCTAAAGCCACTCAACTGCTCGCTATGATGTGCACTGACCACCAGGGGGCAGACGCTCTGACTGGTAGGTTAGCTTGCTGCTGGGGTCTGGCCGATTGGGACTGAGTGAGAGGGCTAGACATGCCCTGGAGCCCTCCTGTAGTCCCTTCTGGCTGGCCAACCTCCCGCATCCCTCCCTGGCCCCAATTGTGCACCGGTGGGGTCCCTCGGCCTGGCCTGCGCCCCCTCGCAATCCGGGACCTCTCGGGAAATGTCGGAGAGCCGGTTTCAACCCAATCCCGCAGGCCAGGCCGAGGGACCCCACTGGTGCATGAATTCATGCACCGGGCCTCTAGTTGGTAATAATACAGAAGCTTGAAAATACTGGTAGCTCGTCACAAAAGGCTGGATAAAGCAAACTTTTCCATTATAGAATGTATGCTGTGAACATTTCTTTCTATGAAATATTTGAATAACATTTTTACATTTTAAACTGTTTAAAACAATTTCAAGCTGTTTAAATTAGTGTGGATTCTGTATGTTCCTTTGGTGGCCAAGAATGAAAAAAGAGAGAGAACTAGGAAAAAGCAACAGATTGAACCCCACTGAGTCAGAAGAGTGGGTGATGTGTAAAAACGAGAGGGACAAGAGTGACAGCAGGCTGCCAGAATCCTGTCAACATCAAGCACATGGCCTCAGCCCACAGTATCTCACCCTCTCCCAGACAGCTGGGTTCAAGGAAACTCTCCATTGCTTATGGTCATCGCCTTAACTTGGCTAGTGTTTGGTGTTTCACAATAGAGCTTTGAAACCAAGAGAACAGAAGCTTGGGATGTTCTAACAGAAAACAGAAACTTAAATAGATGAACCAAGACAGCTCTACACAACTAACATAGACTTTATGAGAGGGAAGACAAGCTAGTACCAAGAGATGATATAGTAGAGTTTATCTAAAGATCCAGCCTGAAAAGAAAAGTTAACGATTAAAATGAATTGTTAACGCATATGTGAGATATGATATCTGATATGTAAGGCCTCCTCTGTGCAATTTTGGTTAGAAGAAAGATCAGCATCTTTGGGACAAATTTTAGGTTGGGGAACAGCAGAAGTTTAAAATCAGAAAATCTAAGAAACTTGTAATTTTTATAGAAAAAAAACAGTTTACAATTAAGAAAAATTACTCAACTATTTAAGAGAAATGTTTACAGTATACATTCTATAACGAATATTTTTTATTCAGCCTTTTGTGAGTAACTAACAGTATTTACAAGCTTCTATATTTTTACCAATAATTAAAAATTATTAGAGCAGTTGATTTTCATGAAAGCTTCTAAACAAGTAAACAGAAAACAATTTGACATGTATTCTGAAGCAAAACCTTTCTAAGAAACCATCATGTTTACACAGCCCTATAAATATTAATCCCTTTAAATATTTTTGCTTGAAAATTGTATTTACATTTAAATTGATTTCCAGGATGTTATTTTATTCATTTATTCACAAGTCCTTTTGGTAACCTATTCTGTGTCCATGCTTCTAGACACTGGGGATATCTTGCTGAACAAAACTCATTAAAAAAAAATCTGTTCTATCATGGACCTTGAATTCTAGTGATTTAAGTAACTCAAGAAGTATTAGATAAAGAATCAAATTATAGGTACTCAAAACCTGACACTTTTTTCCCTTTTGAGTTGGACATAGGACACATTTTTCTTCAATATAAAACCATTTTTGAAATACTATTACTTTCTTATTTTGAGTTCTTTCAAAAGAAAGAACACAATAAAGGCCTACATCCGCCTAAATAAATAGTGTTGAAATGTTTTGCTCCATGTGGTAAGAATTATCGGAACATGGAGAGTAACTAAAACAAAGCAAAAATTTGGGGGAAGAGTATTTATATAAGAGAGAACTGCATCAAGATACTTTCAGCAGAGCCAAGACACAAGTTTAAACCACCATAAAGAAATAATGTGTCCAAGCACTAAAGAAACAAGTGGAAAAAAATAATAAAAGCATGTACGACATTATTGAGTAAAAAATAAAACAAATGGAGATGTCTCATTCTAAGCAGGACTAGAGTATAATGTTCACAGAGGTCTGAAGTGCTGATGCATTTTGTTGTGATGCCCTAAAGCATAGGTTTAAAATTATGGTGTTAATTTATTAGGAAGCAAATTCAATCATCCAAATGAATGTTGGGTATGACCTTTTGAATTAGCTTTGTTATATAAAATTTTCATCTCCTCCTGTTTTATATTTACTCAAATTGCTTCACACACAATTATTCCTCCTCTCTCTCTCTCTCTCTCTCTCTCTCTCTCTCTTCCTCCCTCCCTCTCTTTCTCTTTCTCTCCCCCTTCCTTCCTGCTTGCTTTCTACATGCAGATTATACCAATAGGTAACAAGATACAGGTTCAAATTGTTTTTTTAAAGTTGCAACATCGATTTTGGAGCAGTGAATGACCAGGAGTTGAATCTCAACCCTGCCGTTTGCCAGCTATGCAAACAGGAAAGTTAGTTAACTTTGCGCCTCATTGTTTCATCGCTTATAAAATGTGGATAAAATTAATAGTTATAGGATTGTTAGGATTACATAAACTCATACTTTCAAAGGTCAGTATGTGCTATATAAGTACATACTAAACAAGATAAATAAAAAACCTAAAGGTAAAACTGTACTTCACGCCTAGAAATAATTCCTCTAGAACATAACCATGTAAATTAATCAAGCCACCTGTTCCTGCACAACAAATATATTCTATTTCGGGAAATTGAAATTGATTCCTTTTGTCCATTTAGTTCACATTTGTAAATAAAAATTCCAAAATGTATCCATTGTTTACATTCCATTTGTCATTAATAAAAGGCAGGATTGTTTCTGAAATTAGATATCAGCAGAGAAGTGGAAGGAAAGAAAAGTGAAGAAGTGACTATCAGTGACATACAGGAAAGCAGACGAAAACATTTAAAAACCTTGTAATGAGAAGCATGCAGAGTCCTGTTGGCCTCGGCTGACTCCAATAAGAGAAGTAGTCTACTCCAGCATGTCGCTAACTGTAAACACAGAGGTGCAGAGTTCCAGGACAAATAACATCAAAGGCAAAGGGAAAGTGTGATGGGGTGAAGGACCCAACCTTCCTGGATGAGCTGGGTTTCACATCATTTTCCAGCAGACCAGCCAAACCAGCAGCTTTAACCCTAAGTGTAAACTTTCACCAACTCTGGCAGACACGCCTGCAAGTACAGTTACAGGCAGTTACTCTTGGGGATCAAGGAGCGCACTGAAATTAGAGACAGACCTTTCATTCCCTTGTCTCTTTGAGTGGTGACTTGAGTTTGGCTTGGATGAATAAAGCCCCTCTCAGACTTGCAGACTGCCCCTAAGGCTTTGACATCACTGGCAAAGCATTCTCCGCATCACGTTGCCCTCTGACCTAATGGGAAAAGCTGAAAGAGTTCTGAGATAACTACCCATCTGTAAGAAAGTTAAAGCACAAGTCTGTGGGCCTAAGGAATCATTTTGAACTGGTCATTAATTTTGGAAATTTAAAAAGTGAACGTCTTGGGTTATTTTTATTGATCCTTAATTGTTCGATTTACTAAATCACTTTTCGATATCTACTCTCAATAAAATAAAATAAATGGATAAGTAAAATGTGTAGTAAGAAAAAAGGTCGAAGTGTTTTTATTTACAGTTGTCAAGAACAGGCTAGTATTTCCTGTGAGATCAAGAAAAATGTAGCTTCTTGGTGTGGTACAGAAAGGGAGTTCCATTTGTCTACGATGACACCACAGGATCACTCTTGGGATACATAACTCTCCCTGCCAATGGCCAACCAGCAGCCTTGTTTTGAATGTACCCATTTCTGAACATGGAGTCTTTCTAATCAATTAATTTAAATTGTGAAAACTTCCTGGCACATATATATTTTAGGGCAAGTTTGTCAATTTTTGCAAGTCTTCTGCAGTAGAGAATTTGGAGAGAATTGCCATCTTAATATTGACCCTTCCAATTCATAAACATGAAATGCCTCTCCATCTATATGGATCTATAGATCTGTAAGTCTTCTGTGTATACATCTTGCACTTCTTTTGTAAAATTTGTTTCTAAGTATTTAATTCTTATTGATGACATTGTGAGTGGAACTGTTTTTCTTTTTTATTTCAGATTGTTGTAGTATACAGAAACAACATTAATTTCTGTATATTAATCTTGTATCCAACCTGGCTGAACTTGTTTATTAGTTCTAATAAAATCCTTGGGGTTTTCTGATCATATCATCTGAATAAATACAATTGTACTCTTCCTTTCCAAACTAGATACCTTTTACTTCTTGCTATAACCTCTAATACAATGTTGAAAGAAGTAATGAGTGGGTACCCTTGCCTTGTTCCTGATTTTAAGATAGAAATACATAGTCTTTCATCATTAAGTACCATGTTAGATATAAGTATTTTATAGATGCCCTTTATCAAGTTTTGGAAGTCTCTTTCTATTTTTAATTTGTTGAGATTTTTTAAAAATCATAAATAGCATTGACTTTGTCAAGCACTTTTTCTGTGTCTACTGAAATGATCACATGGTGTCTTGTCCAGCTCTATGGTTGTTTTTTAGGGAGAGGATTTACCTGCCTCCTCACTCTGACATGCCACATACGAGGCCCTTATGGGATTGTAATTTTGATTATTATATATCACTTATTCCTAGTTTGTGGTTATTATTCATTTCAAACCTAACTTATCGTTTTTATGTTTATTTTTCTTTTTTCTTTTACTATTTTACTACATTAGATTTTGATTTTCATAATCCTTTAGTGTGAAATACTAAGTGTTCAATTCTATAGTTTATAGCTTTTTTGATTCTCATAATGTCTTTTTCCTTGAATGCTTTATAATTTTCTAGTGTATGCTCATATATATTAAGCATATACTACATAAGAAAAAATTTTTTCCCACCTGAACTCGGGTCAATAAAGATGGCACTTAAGGTTTTCCTTTCTCAGTGGACAGATTTTTTTCTAGTCCCACTTTTGCTAAGCGTGTAACTGTTTCAAGCAGCCTGCAGAGGGGCCCACATGGGGGAACACTGAGGCTTCCCACCGACAAGCAGCATCAACTTCCCAGCTCTGAGAGGGAGTCACCTTGGGAAGCAGATCTCAGTGATGCCGCTTCTGAATTTCTGATCTACAAAAACTGAGAGACAATGAACGTTTCCTGTTGTTTTATCCACTAAATAATTTGTTATACAGAAATAGAAATCAAATACAGGTAGATTTAGCATATCTACATCTAAAAATATTTTCTAAAGGGAATGTTCACAATTTTTTAGCCCATCAGAGTCCCAGAAACAGAAGTACTGGCTGTGCAATAAACACAGATGCTCTCCTGCCTCAAAGTTTTTTTCACTTGCTAGTCCCTTCCCTGGTCATCTTATCTAAAATTTTCAAGCCTTTCTCTCATATTTCTTACCCTCTTTCCCAGCTTCCCCACCCCTCCTTAGCACTTATCACTATTAAACATACTAATAATTTTATTTATTTTATTTTATTTTTTAAATCTTTATTATTGAAAGTATTACATAGGTCCTCCTTTTCCCCTCATTACTAGTAACCTCCTCCAGCCTCCTCCACAGGCCCTCACTACCCCACTGTCTGTGTCCACGGGTTTATGCATATATGCATGTAAGTTCATTGGTTGATCTCTTCCCACCCACCCTCCATTGCCTTCCCTCTGAGGTTCAACAGTTTGTTCATGCTTTTATGTCTCTGGGTCTATTTTTGATCATCAGTTTATTTGGTTCATTAGATTCCACATATGAGTGAGATCATAGGATACTTATCTTTCTCAGCATAATACTCTCCAGGTTCATCCATGCTGTTGCAAATGGTAAGAGTTCTTTCTTTTTTTTTATCTCATAGTATTCCTTTGTGTAAATGTACCACAGTTGTTTTTATCCACTCATCTGCTGATGGGCACTTAGGCTGTTTCCAAATCTTAGCTATTGTAAATTGTGCTGCTATGACCATAGGGGTTTTGAGCTTCTTGGGATATATTCCTAGAAGTGGGATCACTGGGTCAAATGGCAGTTCCATATTTAATTTTTTGAGGAAACTCCATACTGTTTTCCACAGTGGCTGCAGCACTCTGCATTCCCACCAGCAGTGCAAGAGGATTCCCTTTTCTCCACAACCTCACCAACACTTGTCCTTTGCTGATTTGTTGATGACAGCCACTCTGACAGGTGTAAGGTAACATCTCATTGTCGTTTTGATTTGCATCTCTCAGATGATTAGTGACTTTTGTTGTGGAGCACGAGCGACAGAATGACCAGAACTCCAGACTGATTAAAATTTAGAGAGCCTTTATTGACTGGCCAGTGTCCGCTCCTCCACTCGGGAAGCCCAAGAGAGAAGCAGCCCCAACCATTTGCAGAGTCCAATGTTTAAAGGGACAACTACATCCGTGCTCAGGTTCCCATAGCAAGCAAAGCCAAGTTACAAAAGCTAATGGTGTAGTTTTAGCCAAGCTATTCATCATCCTCCTGTTATTCATTTCTGGGTAACTTAAAGGTAAAGACTATTCTTAATTTTGATCTGTTTGTTCTTTGTGGGGCATAGCTCAGGTGTGGGAGCTCAGTTCCTAGAAACTTTGTACAGGCTGTCAAGCTGCTGAGGTGGCTAGATAATTAAGCAGGCCTAAAAATGTTCCTACTCTGTAACACTTTGAGCTTTTTTACATATGTCTCTCGACTTTCTGTAAGTCCACTTTGGAGAAGTATCTATTTAGGTCCTTTGCCCATTTTTAAATTGGATTGTTTTTCTTCCTTTTGTTAGGTTGTATGAGTTTCCTATATATTTTGGAGATTAACCCCTTATTGGATGTATCATTGGCAAATATGTTCTCCCATGTAGTGGGCTCTCTTGTTATTTTGTTGATGGTTTCTTTTACAGTGCTGAAACTTTTTATTTTAATGTAGTCCCATTTGTTTATTTTCTCCTTAGTTTCCATGGTCCTAGAAGATGTATCAGTAAACATATTGCTATGAGAGATGTCTGAGATTTTGGTGCCTATGGGTTTTTTTCTGAGATTTTTATGGTTTCATGCCTTACATTTAAGTCTTTTATCCATTTTGAGTTTATTGTTGTGTATGGTATAAGTTGGTGGTTGCATGAAAAGTTCTTAACACAATGCCTGGTCCAAGTAAGTACAGTTATAAATGTTAGTTATTAAAGATGATGTGCATCATCACAATAATTATGAATAATTGTCATAAATACCACAGGGCCAAGAACTAAAACCAAGAAAAAGTTAAATGAAAGGAGCTAAATGCATAGTATGAGCAAGGGCTGATTTCTGTATATTGTTCAAAAGCCCAAATCTTTAGTAAAGTGTGATGTAATACAAAGTATCTAAGTAAAACTTTGGAAAACAAGTAGATGAGGCGATGTTCAGGTGTTGAGGAAAAGAAAACTAGAGAAAAGCTATAGCAATCAGTAGAGCAAAGAGGCAGCAACACAAATCAATAAGTAATTAAGTTTGCTCAGGAATCATTGAAATAACTGGAGAAAATACTGGATTTCCAAAACAACCTAGAATGGAGATTCAAGCTATTTTATTTGGATATTAATGTAAAACAAGGCCCCAATATTCTGAAAAACTTGGGAAAATTTGAGTTGCATAGATATAGCAAAGCCTCTGGCCACTTTGCACCAGCAGATGTTCTGCCTTCAAGGAAAGCCATCGCCTCCTGGATCCCCAGCATCTTAAACACATGCCCACAGGCATGCCAGGAGACGGTGGGTTGATGATGACTCCAGTGTGCTCTCCTGGGCCCATTTTCTCCCCCAAGCTGCCAGAGCTCTTCCTTCCTGCCCCAGGTCCCTGGACTTAAAATGGTGCTGGCTGCCTCACCTAAGGTATGTCGATGGCCCTGCTGATCAAGACTTGGCCTGTGCTCCCGAGACACCTCACGTGCTCTCATTTCTGCTGTCCCCTGCCTGAGATCCTCACTGTGCAATATGCTGCCTCACCCCCAGCACTGACTTCTTTCTAAGCCAATTAGAAAGCATTGTCCTCTCTCTGTGTCCAGCTCCCAAAGAGAAGTTTTCACAGCAGACAAATAGCCCGGTGGCAGTCCATTCTGGTCTTCCCTTTCCTTTCTAGTGCAACCTCGTGTTCTAAAATGAACCACTCAAGCCCTATTGATGAGTCTAACTGCCAGACAGTTGAATTACTGCTGGGTATTTTCCCCCAAGGTGCCTCTTATCCCTCCTTGAAATCTTTCTTCATTTCTACATTCACAATCCTGCTCACCCTTCTCAGTCTGTCCATTGGCATATCTCCTGTTGAAGAAACCAAAACTCTGAACTGATTTCAAGATCATTTATAGGGATGTTATGCTAATTGCCTTCTAACATTCTGTGACAGAGATGCTTTCATGGCCTGTTTGGCAATGTACATAGACACCCTTCAAAAAGATGTCAGCTGTGGTCAGAGGAGGGCTGATGAATTACCATGTTGTTAATGAAACTTAATCTTTAGGGGCTCTCACTTGCTCCTATTCTAAGACTTGCTGTGTTCTCTGGGTAGCTAGGGAAGAAGAAGTGGCCCTGTCTATGAGCAGGAGGCAGGAAGTACTGCCTAGCTTGGTGGCCACCCTCTACAATCTGGGGGCGGTACTGGGACTGCCGTGGGCCTAGCAGGCTGCCAGCAATACTTCCATATCATCCTAGGCCCCCAGATACAACTTCAGATTCTTGGAGCCTATCTATGACCACAAGGAGAAAGACCAAGGAGATATCTCCCTGATCGCGGGCCACTATGACCCAGGATTCAAGATTATTTTCTGTCCACAATTTCTTACTACTGCCCAGAGGGAAGAAGGGACAGCAAAGACCTAACCAAAGTGGACCACCTGCTGTGCAGGAGCCATGAGAGTCCATACCCAGTGTTGTCGACAGGCAGGAGTTTCCCAGGATTTTCCTGATCACTGCCTGAGTAAGATTCCAACGTGGCATCACCAGTAATGTAGGATGAAATTGCAAGAAAGCTTTCTGATCCCTCAATTTCCATCTATCATGCTAGAGGAAATATTTAATTATATTTCTAGTCTTTCTAGAGAAAAAAATTATGATTGTTTTATATAGAGAGATAATCTAAGTGTGTGCAGCCCAAAAATGTAGAAAAAATTTGTTAAAGAGGTATTAGGCAGATCATCATTGTCATCGTCATCATCATCATCATCATGACATTATTTTTCTAGATTTTGTGGTTTTTCTGCTATTTAACCTGCCCAATGCAATTTTTTTCTTACATTGTGATGGTTATTATGAGGAGAAAGGAGCAAAGTCTGTTCCTCTGGTGGTTTCAATGTGGAATTGAAGTCACTACCCACTAAAGAGAATCTTAATAAAAGAGAACTGCCTCTTTGCTGGTCAAAGGGAGTGGCCTAGGGAATGGGTGAGAGAATGTCATTGTGTAAACTAAGAAGTTCTGTATTCAATTATAGTGTTTTATAGTGTTTTCATTCTTTTTGAGATCCTCTAGTTGTGTATTATAACTTAAGTGGAGACAACTACTTAGCTTTATCCCCTTAAAATATTGCTATTGAAAAGCTATTTGTAAAAAAAAAAAGGCTATTTATCCTCTTCCTGTTAACTACTTTCTTAACAGCCCCATCAGTTTAAAGAAATGACAAGGGCAAAGAAGCTAAGAGTCTGGAGAACTTAGTATAATCGATGACTCAAGTAAAAGTAGAGTTCCTATTCAACAGATAAAATTGTGCCACTGTAGTGTTTGCCTGTGTGTGTCTCTGTGTGTTGTTTCTCCTCAATAATTGTTTCAATAAAAAAAAGAATGCCTCCCAAATAGTATTGTCCTTATATAAAAGACAATTACACCATTAAATTAGATAATTTGGAAATAATCTTAAGCACAGAAACAAAAATAAAAAGTATTGCACCCTAGCCAGTTTTTCTCAGTGGTTAGAGTGTGTGCCCATGGATGGAAGGATCCCAGGTTCAAAGCTAAATCCCTGCTGCATGTGGGAGGCAATCGATGTGTCTCTCTCACATTGATGTTTCTCTCTGTCTCTCACCCTATCTTCCAGTCTCTCTCTCTCTAAAAAAAAAAAAAAAGCAATGGAAAAATATCCTCCGGTGAGGATTAACAATAACAACAACAAAAAGTATTGAAAGTAAGGAACTGAGATTTTTTTTGTTTACAGATAATGATTCATCCAACAAAAAGTCACTTTCTCTTTGCTCTGTCCCACAGAGCTCAAGGAGGATTTTGAAAAAGAAGAATACAAATGTCATATTGGAATCATTAAGTGGGATCTGTTGGCCTTTTAATTTGCTCTTAATACAATTTTTAAAACAAGATTAAGCATTAATGATGCCATTGTAATAACCTAGTTATTATTTTTTTAAAAGGGTGACCAAATAATATAGCCATGTAATTTATACAGTTTTGCCAAAAGCTACATTTAATATTCTCCAAGTCTGTCCCCCGTTGATGGATGGGGGGAGGGACTGGAGAAAGGCAGTTTAGATGCAGGTCCACTGGTCTAAGTGACATGGGAAAATGCTTCCCGTCAATCACACCTGGAAACAGGTAATTGGACAGGATGGGCATGGCCAGCAAGCAAGCGAAATCTAAACATATAAACTTCTAGACAAAGGAGCCACACTCTCTTGGCTCCATGGTGTCTGGCTCCTGGGATTTCTGTTGCAGGGGCACACTCCCCTGTGCCCCGCATGGCTCATGGACAACTGGGGCACCACAGATGGACTAACGGACTTTAATCTGGCCTGAATGCTAAGCCACACCTGGCTTCAACATGGCATGAAAACTCTGGACACTTGCCCTGTTTCTGACTCTGCTGAACTCCCAGCTGCCCCTCTTTCAGGACGGGCTTAGGGGAAATGGGACATCGCAACCCAGGGAATGTAACTCCATGCAAATAAAGCTTTCTTCTTTTTTTGGTTAATCCTCACCTGAGGATGTTTTTCCATTGATTTTCAGAGAGAATGGAAGAGACAGGGAAAGACAGAAATATCGATGTGAGAGAAACACATTGATTGGTTGCCTCCTGCCTGCACCCTGAGCAGGGCCGGGGCTGGGGAGGAGCCTGCAACCAAGGTATGTGCCCTTGACCGGAATCAAACCCGGGACTCTTTGGTCCACAGGCCGAGGCTCTATTCGCTGAACCACCTGGCTAGGGCACAAAGCCTTTTCCCACATTCCATCTTCCCGTGGGGGCTTCTGAAAATGCTTCTTTCAGTGGCATCCCAAGAACCTCACTCCCCCAAATGACAGGGGAGCTTCGTCCTCTGGCAACATTACCACTTTGGAAATTGTAAGTAGCTTTGGGAATTAGGAAAGGGTAGACCTTTAAGCACTTTTCTTTCTTTAGTCAGAAATGACTGGCACAACCTCACCCTCGTTCTCTGAGGCACGTAACTATCAACTCTTAGAAAAGCAAGTCAGCAAAAGCCATGGATCGCAAAGACCCTCCCATACATGTGTCCTCCAGCCATGTTCAGTGTAAACCAAACATTGTATAGTGGCAAGATAACACCTGCTTTGTTTTGATAAAATCCATATTACTTTGTCATTGTGTAATATATTTGGGATTAAAGTTTGCTCCTTATTAGAACTACTTAGGAAGAAAAGAAGTCTAGAAGACCCCAAATCAAAGAATGCTATTTGCTGCGAGTGATCAAATTCCTCTCTGAAATACCCTTCTTCCCCTCCATCTGAGAGGGTTAGCTTGACACGTAAGCACAAGGCAGGGGTCCAATGGAAAATGAAGGCAGGTGGAACATAGGCAGAGGTAGACACGGCAGTTTGAGCAGCCTATTCACAGAAAGCAACCAAGCAGGAATAACAAAATGGTTTGGGACTCAAAGTGGGAGGCATGTGAAACTAGGGAGGGTCAGCAACAATAAGGTGAACTGATGCATAGGAACACGGAAAGTTCAGGTCCGTTGCTGGGCAAGAACAATTGAGGGAATCAATCAGGTGATGACGTGGATGGATAGAGAGCACTTTTGTAGCAAATATATATCCCTAGACTACAAGGCTTCAAGGGGCAGCCCATCATTGGCCCCTCCTCCCCGTGCAGGGAGTCTGAATCTGCTTGTAATAAATTTTCCACACTTTTGCTTAAATCTTCTGGTCCGTGGAGCTCATTCTTCAGCGTCTCAAGACACAACCCCAGGAAAACACCTCTGCTCACCGTTCTGGTTATCATATCTACACTTTAAAAATTACAGAAAGATTAATAGATTTTTGTAATGCAATCAATGTTGAATTGTTATCTAAGAGGCTAAGTAAGTGCTTAGGATACAAGCAAAGTCGAGGAACCAGAAATGCCTAAGAAAAGTTCAATTGTGATGGATTTACACGCATTTCAAAATAAGAACACATAGGACAAAAATAACTTAATTTCAGTTTTTATGTGAGTTTTATGACCTTTTGAAAAATAAATTTAAAAAATTACACATGGAGTTGTCATCACAATCTTTTTCATATTTGAAGCTTCAACAGTCTCAATTCAAGCCCTGGATACAAAAATTCTAAACACTGAGGGTTAAAGCATCAAAGACGAAAGCTAGTACACTCACAACTATTTACATTGCAAAAGCTTTGCCTTTCTGCAAGAACATGCACTTTCCCAAACACTAACCTCTCTTTACAAGGTTATGCTTATTAGCTGGGATTTGTAGCTCAATAGCAACACTGTTCATCCTTGGTTCAATTCAGATTGTAATTTCTTTTTAAACTACCTGACCCTTATAATCATACGGTGAGTAGGTTTGATCATTCATCTTCCCCAGGCCAAGTACTTGGTCTGAACACAGGGTCACTTGTATTTCTGAAACCTCTCAGCATCATGATGATTGGGGGAAAACCGGTTGGGGAAAGTTTGAAGGAAACCTTTCATACAACGATTTTATTGTCTTGTTCTTTTTCTGGAACTAAAATTTCGATGGCAAAAATAAAAGTCTTCCTAAATACAAGGATGAAGTTTTAAGAGATGATCTTTGTTTCTAATTAAGTATGGACGCTATCAGCTATTTTATTGTCCCCCCATGTCAGAAATTGCCGAATACGACTTTGCTTTTGCTTTTGCTCAGGGCCCAGTAGTTATTTAGCACTCAGCAGATGCTTGTTGAATGAATGAATGAATGAATGAATGACTCTACCCAACCTCACGTCTCTAGCCTGAAGCTGTATCATGCCTCATGGTATCAAAATGTTGCATTAGTGTCTGACTTCATGACTGAAGCACCACAGTCCACAGCACCAATGTTGCCCAAATTGGATTACAGGTTGGAGGAAAGTAAATCCTGAGCTAACTGCCTCGACTTGACTTCTGCCCATTCCTGAACCAATCACTGAGGCAAAAGGGATGTGATTGAGCTGCTGGTGTACGTAAAGCAGTGGGGACCAGCTCTGGAGTCAGGATGGAGTCAACTCCACCCAAGGCACATGGCTGCTACCCAACAGAGGAGAGAGAATATTCCAAAGGAAAGTGTGTGACCATTTAGAACTGACATATAATTTCTACTTTCAATCTGACTCATTGAAGGGGGTCAAATAGGTGGTGACAGAAGATGATTTGACTTTGGGTGGTGAGCACATAATGTGATATACAGATCATGTATCATATAAATGATCGCTTGAAACCTATATAATTTTATCAACCAATGTCATCCCAATTAATTTAATAATAATAAAAAGAACCCAGCTTGAAAGCAGCCAGAGAAAAATGATGGAAAATAGGAAACCAACAATTCAAATAACTGTATTTCTCATTAGGAACTATGGAGGCCATGTTAAAGTAGAACAAAATGTGTACAGTGCTGAAAGAAAAGAACTTTCCATCCAGAATTCTAAATCTAGTGAAAATATACTTCAGAGATAAAGGTGAAATAAAGACATTCTCATATAAAAAAAACCAAGACTGATGAACATAACTTTTGTGTTAGAAATAATTCTCTATCTCTTAAGATTTAAAGAAAATCTCCTTTAAATTAGTTTAAATAAAACTGTTACAGTAATAAGTTTAGCGAGTATAAGATAGTATAATCAAATTTCATTTCTTTATTAGAGTGAATTTTAAACTTTACTTAGAAGTGAAACTTAACTTGTGTGTGTGTGTGTGTGTGAGACCCTGATAAGTAACTTGTAACGCCCTGCAAGCTAACTCCTGACAAATTAGTTGTAAACAACTCCAAAAATAAGATGTATGTATGATTGATAAGCTTTGAACATGGTCACAACTTTCCCGCCTGAGTGTATACCTAGATAACAGGGCGGCACCCGTGTATGGCACCCGATATGAGACACTGAAGACGCCCAGCTTCAAGGATTTAAGGAGAGCAAATCCGCTGCGGTTCAGACACTTGTCTGCCCTCCACAGACAGGATGCTCTCCTCCCCCCTGGAAACTGACAAACTGCGAAACTGCCATTCCTGCTCTGCCTGAGCCCAAACTGCTAGAGGCCTCTCTCTCTTCGAG
The DNA here is from genome assembly GCF_000147115.1 of Myotis lucifugus. Classification (NCBI taxonomy): domain Eukaryota; kingdom Metazoa; phylum Chordata; class Mammalia; order Chiroptera; family Vespertilionidae; genus Myotis; species Myotis lucifugus. The sequence continues at coordinate 14,951,200 of NW_005871059.1, read as the reverse complement.
TCAAGAGACCGAGCTCCTTGCTGCAGCGTATTTTTGACGACCTCCGACCTCCGTGTGTCTCCTCTGTCGGCGAGAGTCTCCGGGTGGCCTGCCAAGGACTGAAACCCATCAGCTCTCTGGTAAATAAACCTGTGTGATTTCTTGCATTGTTTATCTCCTGTGTCTCTCTCTCTCTTCTTAGTTTTTGGTTAAGCTCGGCCATATTAATTAATAGTAAGTACCCTTTGACGTTTGTATTGGTATATCCAAATGAAACGCTCTGGGTCACCTGTGCTTACGTTCCTATAGATAGTTGGAACAAAAACAAAAGGCATTTAGTTACATTTGGCACTACACTCGTTTTTAAGGAAGTAACCCTAAGATAGGGTCTCACCTTTGTGTTTCAGATTCTATTTAGACATTGAGCAGCTGACTGGTCTTGAGTGTTTCTTAAACATTTAATAATGCTATTTCCAGAGAGGTATTAAATAAAAAGTGGTGACCTTATGCAGAATATGGTTAATATCTCCTGCATATTTTCTAAGAAATAGTTTGTTAATTAAATGTCATAAAAATATTCTTCTAACAGTTTCCTTATAGATCTTTTATGCATACTTGAGTAAAACATGCATTCTCTCATTTGGGGGTGCATGTATTTTATGTATCAATTAAATCAATTTAGTTTATTATGTTCTAAATATTTTGCTACTTGAGATAAAAATTGAGAGGTATATGAACTACAATCTAGTAGGTTTCTCCATTTTTCCCTGTAGTTCTATTAATTTTGAATTTTTTGCTGGAATTGTTATCCCTTTTAATTTTGGATTTTTTGTTTGGAATCGTTATCCCTGCCTCATTAGTTGAAACTTTTATTATTTCTAGACACGTTTTATTCCTATTAAGGCTTTTTACCTTAGTATTTATAAGGACTAGTATTTTTTTTTAATCCTCACCCAAGGATATTTTTCCATTGATTTTTAGAAAGAGTGGAAGAGACAGGGAAAGACAGAGAGAAATATCGATATGAGAAACACATCAATTGGTTGCCTCCTGCATGAGCCCTGACCAGGCCCAGGCTGGGGAGGAGCCTGCAACCCAACCAACAGGTGGTTAAACAAACTGTCAGGCATCCATGACATAGCCTTAAAAAATGGACTATGATGTACTTGATATACACAACAACATGGATGAATTTCCAGAGAATTATGCCGAATAATAATAATAAAAAAAGCTAAAAGGTTACATACCATACGATTCCAATTATATAATATTAAGGAAATAATCCTAATATATAAAGAGCCAGGGTCCGTCATGACCTCAACGTCCAGATGGATGACCGAACACCAGGCTAGGGTCCCAGCCGGTGCTGTGCAAGTCGGTTTTGGGTCCCGGCGGCCTGTGGCGGGAGTTGTGCAGCGTGGCAGTGGGAGGGAGCTGTGGGAATGGAGCCATGCTGCGATTGGATTGGCCTCTTCGTCCCTCCCCCCACCCGCAGGCTCTGGGGAACCAAAGCCATGCTGCGATCTGGGAATCTTGATCCCTCCCGCACCGGCCCACAGGCCCAGGGAACCAGAGCCATGCTGTGATGGGACTGGACCCTACCCAAGGGGTCCCGGATTGTGAGAGTGTGCAGGCTGGGCTGAGAGACCCGCCCCCCCCCCCCCCAGTGCATGAATTTTTGTGCACCGGGCCTCTAGTGAAATTATAAAAATGGAGAACAAATTATGTTTACCAAGGATGAATGAGGGGGTTAGGGAGGAAACACAGTGGCTGTGGCTATGTAAGGGCAACAGGAGAGGTCTTTATGCTGGAATGTTCTGCACATTAACTGTGTCAATGTCAATGTCCTGTTGTGATATTGCACTAGTTTTGCAAGATGTTGTCATTGGAGGAACTTTGGTGAGAGGTACATGAGCGGAATCTCTGTATTGTTTCTTACACTTGAAAATAAAAGTTTATCTCAGAATACAAGTTTAATTTAAAATATTAGCATTATACTTAGTTTATACTTTATAGAGAATGGGCTCTTTATTTTAAATGTTCATGCCATTTCAAAGGAAAGTCTTGGTCAGTTGCCTCCATTCCTGGCTTGATAAAGGTTTAATGCAACATAGAAAACTCCTAAATTACTAAGAAAAATATTTGATCTTAGCTCAGGAAAAGATACAGAGACAACAGGGCAGCCCTAATTTAGAATATCCTGTTGCATCGAAGATAGAATTAATATAAATGTTATATGATGGTTGTCTTACTAAATTTTGGTATAAAGCCCACCACAAAATAATAACTAAATGTTAAAACTATGGTAGCCTTTGGGGCAATTAAAACATTGAATTTGGCACTGGAAAGAGGTTGGATGTGGTCAGGCACACTGAAAACACCTTTAAATGAACTTAAAATGACCATAACACCTAAATGTGGAAGTAACGTACATATACTATTCTCCACTAAATTATAATTTGGCCTTTTGTTTCTGTAATCATTATTGACAGAAGGATCAGCTTTGACCTGAGACCTTCTCATGATCAGGCCTTTAGCTACGTGAGTTACTAAAAGCTTGTATCTCCCTGTTGGGTTTAAAGAGCTGTAAACGGGGCTCTCCTTATCCCAGTCTGACTTCGTATTTCAGATCTACCATGAAACAGCTGGTATAAAACTCAGAGGATGTTAGAAATCAAAACTAGTATCAGTACATCTTTGTGGAGACTCAATGACTGCATTTCTAAGTTTTCCTCCAATGCTAACAGGTTTTGGACTTAGCAACGACTGTCAAACAGTACTTACAGTAAACACTTAAAAATTTGTACTTTGGGTTGCCAAAGTGGGAATTAAGGCCCTTTCAAGTTTATTTAAAGACTCAGTTCGGTTCTAGCAGACTCCCTCTAAAACAAGCAAGGGTGTTATGCATGCAACAACTGCACAGGAAATCTGGTTTTGCCTTCCGCCACTTACATTTTCAGCAGAAATGCCATCACGGCACAAAACCTACAGGAATCCCACTCTGAGTAATTGAGTAACCAACCTCTTAAAAACTTGCCAGAAGCAACAGTGTCTATAAAAACATATGTAGTGTGTCAGTTATTCGGATCTATTTCTGCCCTTCAAATTAGGATTATTTGGAGAAAAATAAGACATTATACAATTTTCATTTGTTAACCAAATGATTGCCAAAACCAAGCATTAAGATGGACATACTGACATAGTATGTGAATTATAAGAAATGGGTCAAATGAGCCATTAAGCGGGTATTCTTTATTCCCTTTTGATTAAAAAACAAAAAAGATTTGCTAAGGGATAGGGTAGGGTTAAATTAGACAGATTTTAAAGAGCATTTTGCCAGGAGCATTCGTCATGCATTGGCTTTGAGTGCATCCTAAGGAAATATAGGTTCCAAATCCCCCTTGTTCTTTCCCTTCTTTCCAATGCTGTGCTTTATCAGGAGCAATAATTCTGCAAAAGTCCTATAAATGTCAGTCCTATCAGGAAGCCCTACCTCTGAATCCAGATGCTGCCACCAAAAGAAGGAAGGTTCCTTTTTTGGAGACATTACATACAGATTGCCTTTCAAATTAGTAGCCACTCTTGAGAAAATTATCAATTTTTTGGCAGTCTGTTAATGGAGCAAAGAAAATGAAATTCAGTTACTTGGTAAGGAGGGAAGAGGATACACAGGAAGCCAGTCCCTAAGAGTGAATGGTCCAGTCTCAGGTGCCAGGCAGTCTGAGTGATGATCTTTCCTCTGTGCCTCCTTCCTCTCCCACCCACCATTTTCTTTCTTGCTTACACACCACGTGTTTTTCACATGCTGAACACCAAAAGCTCCCGAGGGCAGAGAACATATTCTTTTGGTTCACTCTTATACTCTGTGCCAGGAATGTAGCAGCCTGGCACAAAATAAGTGCCCAATTAAGCCAGCAAATGTTTATTGAGCAACTATGGAAAGAGAAAACAGTTAGGTGGTTGGGCCTCCATGTTGGTATATATAGACTTTGTTCTGGTTGGAAAAATTGACATACCATTTAGAAGCCCTAATGAAAGAAGAAAATTCTGGGAGGCCTTCTGCTTCACGTAGTTTATGGTCTTTCTGCATTTCAGTGTTTCATTACCGCAACATTACTGCGTCCTTCTGAAGTGCGTGTCCTCTGTACTGCAGGGAAGCCAGGAACTACTCTTCCCAGGCTCCCCTTCACCTCTGGTTCTAAGTCAGATGGACCAATGACAGATGGACCAATGAGAGGTATCCCCAGAGAAAAGGGGAGGCTGAAGTGAAGGGCAGGCTTCCCAATCTCTTGCAGGCCACCTGCTCTGGTGCTCTGACAGCCAAGCAGGCTGGTGGCAGCCCCCCGCTTAAGTCCCACTGGTGTTTCTGCTACAAGCTGAGGAGGCACGAACGTCCAATGTTTGGAGATTCAGTGACTCGGGGCCATCCTTGCTGCTGCTACACTCACCTTCGTGGCCTGCCCTTCTGATGCAGGTAGAAGCTCAGAAGTCCGTATACTGTAACGCTTTTCTTTTACATCAAGTGGCTATTTCCCTGACTGAATCCTGATTGAGATGTTGGAGTAGTTTAAATCATCATAAAGAGAGAACTGAGTTTTCCCAGTCTTATTAACTCAGTGAATGAGCTTCACTGTGACCATGGACTTTGGGGAACCCTGCTGACCCTGTGTGTGTGCATCCAGGCGGTCTCTTTACTACTACCTGTGCTACAGTGTTTTGGGACACAAAGTCCTAAATATATGGGGGAAATGGTCTTCTCTTCATTGACTTATGAACTGTAACTGGGCAATGTTAAGTAGAGATGTCATGCATTTTGTCAAAGAAGGGGCACCACATACATGTTTCAGCTCCTACTGGTGTAAATTTTACTAAGTGTGTTTCCTTGCCCAGATGTCAAGCTACTCAGATCCTATGGTAAGCTTAGCGTCTGAGAAGTCTGAGATCCACAGGTCAGTTTTTTGTTTTTATTCATTGAATCATGAAAATATACAACTTTATATTTTGTTTAAGATGCTATTACTCACCACTAATGAGGAATTTTTATCACATTTAAATGAACTAAAAATTGTTACTTAACTCGTAACTTACCCAAACAACTCTCTTCATCCCATTCTGAAATTTTATTTTTATTGCAGCAACCTGATCATGTGTAAAAAAGTCAATTTTGCCTCCTCCCCCCCCAAAAAAAAGGCTGAATAAATTACTCTTGTGAATTGCTCTTTATTATTAAATGGTGGACAATGACTTTTTTTTACACAGGTTTTATCTTTTATTAGAACATTCTTTTTTCTACTTAAAGAAACAAAAATTATACCAACTATAAAAGCTATTCTGCACTTTTCTTGCTAAACTAAAGACTAATTTTGTGGAACAAGAAGTCTTCAAAAGTCATTTCTTTCTTCATTATAAATTTGTCTAAAAAGACTGGTGTTCAAAACACTTTATTGTGTAGAAAATTTTGCCATTTTTAACAAAAGCAGTGAAGACCCCGTAGGACTCAGTGGCAACCTTTCCACGGAGCAGTGTTCTCAGTCAACGATGCAGATGCTGCCATGGGAACCGGGCATGCTCAGTGGCCTGACTCCAGATGCTGTGCCCAAGGTTTGCTGTCCTAGACTGAGTTCCATCTGTATCCATATCTACATATTTTTGGAGTGATCCCATGCCCACTAAAAAAACAACCTGCATTATGTTGAAATGACACCAATTATTCTTTTACCATCGATCACTGTGCAAAACCAAAACATTTTCATAATATTTAATAACCAATACAATGGCCAAATAATTCATGCCACACTGTCATTCAGCTTAAGAACAGAAGCTGGTTAACCTCAGTCTGCGTCATCCAGCATGTCTTTGGAGGACACTGAAGTGAACAATATGTGTCATTTGATAAGGAAACTTATTCAGTTTGAGACTCAGTTTGCCTCAAACAATTCTGATATGTTGACAGTCATTAAAACAACTCTAATTTTATTTTCTATAGTGTAAGCTTTGCCACCTTTCAAAGCGATTTTAAAACCTAAAGGAACACTTCAAGAATTTTAAAATTTTGGTGACTGCAATGGTTTTTTGTTTTTTTTCTAATCAAGACTATTCTTTCTGTTCCAAATATTTTGTGCAAATGTCCCCCTTCAAAATTAATGATTCTTAAAAGAATGCAAGTCACTGAAGTTCCTGGTTTTAGTCACTGATTTGTGTCCCAGTTAAAATCACTTATAAATTATTACACTTTAAATAATGGTGCTCACATCATGCCAAAAAATTAAGTGCTTTTGCTGTTCTTGGGAACTTACCATAAAATAAATAAAGGTAAATGCATTTGTCTTTATGATCATAACATTTATCAAGTACAACTGTGGCAAAAAAACACACAAAAAAAACCCACACAAAAACCACACAACTGAAGTGATCTGTGAAAGCCACTGGGACTCCCATAGCCATAAGATACTGGTGTGTGACATGAAACAGCAGGCTTTTCTGCATTTACAAAGAGCCTAGTGGGCTCGCACTGACTTCAGACCAGATAGAAAGTATGAGTTCTCCCTGCATCACCCATCACCCACACACCTATTTAGTTGTTTGTTTATTGTTCCCATTTGAAGCTCATAGCAGCCATATAAAACACTGCCCTTGCTATATAAGAACAATACGAAATACAAACTATAAAATAAGATAATCCTCTTTACAGTATTCATATTAGTGCATTAAAACAACATTGACTCAAAAAAGGCAAGTGAGTTAATTGGCATTTTTTTCCAGTGAAGATGGTACAAAATGGTATTCAAGATAAACACTATATTTTAAGTGCTGGGTGCCGAAAAACATTAATTGTGGAACAGTTACCTCCCCAATAATTTTGACCTCAGGATACAAATGTGACCATTATTCTACAGGATGTAAGGCAAGATCATTAATTTCCATTATAATAGCTGTGGAAATGCACAGCAGAGTAACAGGTTGGGATCTTTAGAATTCCAGCACAATAGGTATTGATTTGTCATACTCTCCTTCCAAATCACATCACACATTTAAAGTGACTACACATTCTTCAGTAAATGTCAGATTTAAACAGAGCCTATGTAAAAACAATCTACCCTTACTATTTCACCAGGCAATCTACAGCAAATGCTTAATATATACACATCAGGTATTTGAAACATAGTAGGAAATTTTTCACTGACTTCATTCAGAGTAATCAAGGGTCTTAAGAGAAGACAACAGTAAAAGTTGAATAGATAATCTGTGCTGGTATAAACCAGAAAAAAAAAAGCCAACAGAAACAGGTCAATTTGTTTTAAGTTATTGAGAATATTTCCTCTGCTGGCCCTAATCCAAATTAAATTTTTGATTTTTAATTGAAGTAACACAAGTCTGGGTGCATGTTACATTGTGACATGAGAGACAGATGCCCACAGAACACACGCACACACACACACACACCTTTAAATTTATTAATTCCAAAAATGAAGTCAACAGGATAAATAAATTATACATGAAAGACACATACAATGTGGGCAAAAACTAAGTTATTAGACCAAAAATCATGGAAGTTATGCCAGCACTGATATTTAGAAAAACTTTCAGTATTAGGAAATATCATATTTGATCCAAAGGAAAATTCCCCCCAAATAAAAAGTTTGGGAGCCATCCTTTATGCAACACCTTTAAAATAACAGTAAAAAAAACATGATTGCAGGAGCTTTCCTACATAATTTAGATAACACAGTGCAACACTGTGCTCCTTCATAATTTTAGCCTTTCACTCCCCATATGACACCAATAATTACAATTCCGATGACAAGGAGAGAAATGATGATGCAGATGGTTTTTCTGGATTTGCGCTGCAGATGCAAAAACAAAAACACGTTTACAAATGTAAAGAAGCATCACCATAGCAACTGAAAATCATTTGGTTCATTTCTAGAGTAAAATCAATAGCAATTTATTGCCCCCAAAATTCTTGGCTGTATTTTTTTGCTTCTTAAAAATCTCTTCAATTCAATGGAACTATTTTTTCAAAAATATTTTTCTCAAGTGACTGGGACAAGTCAAGGGATATTTGGATATTTTTTCTGGGGTAGAAGACACAAGAAAACAAAAACTACTGATTTAAAGCATTAGATTGAGGTTATCTATCTATGAAAACAAAGAACAGCTTAAAAGCTTATAAATTTTAAACTTTCGGCAAAAAGTTGTTCTTAAAAAAAATTGTACTTCAAATTGCCAGTTATAAAAATAGTCACAGGGATGTAAAGTATAGCACAGGAAATCTATACTAATAAAAGGGCAATATGCTAATTAGACATCTTCCACATGTCTGACTTCCTCTGGACAAAGCCACGGTGGCGGGGGCCAAAGCAGAGGCAGTTAGGGGCGATCAGGCCAGTGGGGGAGCAAGCAGTTAGGGGACGAACAGGCTGGCAGGAGAAGACAGGTGGGGGTGATCAGGCCGGTAGGGGAGGGCAGTTGGGGGCAATCAGGCCAGCAGGGGAGAGCATTTGGGGGTGATCAGGTTGGCAGGGGAGTGGTTAGGCGGCAATCAGGCCAGCAGGGGAGCAGTTAGGGGGCAATCAGGCCGGCAGGCAGAGGTGGTTAGGGGCGATCAGGCAGGCAGGCAGGCAGAGGTGGTTAGGGGTGATCATGCAGGCAGGCAGGTGAGCGGTTAGGAGCCAGTGGTCCTGGATTGTGAGAGGGATGTCCGAGGGGTCCCAGATTGGAGAGGGTGCAGGCCGGGCTGAGGGATAACTCCTCCCTCTCCCCGCCCCCGCCGCCCCCGTGCACGAATTTTGTGCACTGGGCCTCTAGTATAGTCAATAATATTATAATAAATATGTTGGTGTCAGGTGGATACTAGACTTATTGGGGTGATCACTCCATAAGGCATATAAATATCTAATCACTATGTTGTACATTTGAAACTAATATAATATTGTATATCAACTGTAATTGAAAAATAATTTTTTTAAAAAGTTGTTCTTCAAAATGAATTCTCTGAAAATGTCAGCAAGAATAAGTGTTGAGCAATTTTTCCCAGTTATTTTATTAGTTTCCAAAATCACTCTCATTCTTTCATATTCATGAAAACTGCATTCAAACTCTCAACATACAAATAAAAAACAAAGAGGCAAAAAAATTAAGATACAGTCATTTAAAATATAAAGATTAAAGATTTATTCCATTCTTCATTCCTGGCCCAGTTGTAGATTTCTATATTTCTTAATGGCTTGTGTATCTCACAGCAACATGCAGGAATCCTTTTTCTTGCAGAGTAGAAAAATTTGTAAATATACTTTGTGTCAACCAGAAGTACCATTAAATTTATAAAAAGTATGTTTCTGACTCTGAAGTTACCCTGAAAATGGTGAATACTTTCAGTATTCCACATATTCATCTAATTTTTCAACTGAATACCCCTTATATATAAAACATAATTCCTCTAAAGTTTCAATATCATGCTCACATATTTTCCCCAGACTCCACTTGCTTACCCCAGACACGTGTAATACACCTTTATGAACAGTCACAGGTATTCATTCCACTACAGTACAGCTGTTACCTGGGGAACCCTCCCTAGGGTCAGGTAGTAAGGTCCTTGGGGTGCTGCAGTGGTAAGAGCATTTATCACCTTCTTCTATGCTCATGGTCCACCCAACCTATTTAGAAGCACCCTATTTTGCAAAGGCAGGAGTTTACTATCAAGGCTTCCAAGTAGGACTATTGGAAAGCGGCTCTTTTCCTGGGACCTGTGTTGTGTGGCTCTTTTCTCATCCCTGTGGGGCCTCCCAAGTTAAGCATAAGGGCAGCTCCAGTTTTGGAGGTGCAGCCTGGAAAGATGTGTTTCTTTTCCCCAGGGAGGCTGCAGGCTTTTCCTTGCATAAGGAAGAGGAAAAGTAAAACTTGTATATATCTACATTCCCCCAAAGCCCAAAAGCCAAATGAAATAATATGTAAGCCCAGTCACTGAAGAATCCTGCTACACACTATGTTTGAGCAGTTATAACTGTTGGCATTTACAGATTACCGTGCGTGTCTAACTATTTATGAGTAATACAGTCTATGACACAATGACGTTAGTTCTTCAGTGGTGCATATCTGAATCACATGCAAATAGACGGGTAAATATGCATTACTCCATCAGTGAATGTAACTGGCTGTAACTCAGCGTCTCTATACAGCTTCATTGTTCTCTACATATCACTGAATATGCAGTGATCTGTCCAGTGAAAAAATGGCATTGACATTAAAGGGAACTTTTATAGTTAGTGAGAAGAGTAAAAAGCAACTGGAAACATCTAAGATGGTACAAATCTTAGATATTTTATAAGAAGGTAACAAGGTCTGAGAAAATAATTATGGACAACAACAAAAATGAAGTTTTGAAAGGAAAGTCAAATCTTAAGTGGGACTTAGTGGTTTCCAAAAAACCTGGCTTTCTTTCCTTTCGAATATCAAAGGTCTACATATTCAACAATATATTGATAGTTCATGGTCCTGATATGCATATAGTACTTGAAACATACTTTATATTTGATACATACATATGGACTCTTTATATTAACCTGATTTACTTAAGAAATCAATTTACTCCTAGTGAAGGGCCTGCTGAATGCTGACAGAATACCCAATAGTCAAGGACACTGAATACAGTGAAACCTCGGTTCTCAAACTTAACCCGTTCTGGAAGGCTGTTTGAGAAGCAATTGGTTAAAAAATGGAATCATTTTTTTCCCCATTAGAAATAATGTAAACTGATCCCCAAATGATTATTTTAATCTTTCTTATATACAGTATATGTCTAATGTACTGTTTAATCTATAAACACTTCTTTTCTTAAACTTATTGAACCCCCCACTCCTCTCCTTAAAGGAGTCACTTTCAGCACTCAGTCCAGGGGTGTCTTCCAGGTCAGCATGCAGCATCTTTGCTTGTTCATATATCACTGCCTCCGAAATGCTATCACCAGCTAACTGCTTTTCCTTTATCCAAATCAGCAACAGTTCTTCTACCTCTTCCATTGCCTGTGATTAGTGTTTCTTTACACCCTTAGCAACATCAGCACTCGTGAAGGCCTCTTATGTTTTAAAACTGATTTCACCAGCAACAAAAGCATTCTCTCCTTTGTTTGCGGCATGAGAGATGCTTTTGGTCTTGCTGAGGTATCAGTGTGAAAGGGTTGTCAGGTTGAAAACGGAAGTTTGGTAACTTCAACAATCGAGACATTTTTTCTGTGAACAACTTGGTTGGGAACCGAATTGTTTGAGATGGGAGAGGTTCAAGAACCGAGGTTTGAATGTCTGATTTCCACGGGACCTGAAGAGATCTCTGTAGGACAGAAATCCTTGCCCCTTAGTCCACAGTGTCATTGACAAGAAGGGAAGAGAAGGTGGAAGGGAACAGTGAGAAACAGGCTGTCCAAGAGGTTCTGGGTTGGAATGTCACGGTGACATCAGAGCCTGTCAGAAAAGCCTGGCGTTCCCTCCCTATTGTTCCCCTCAGGACGCTAACATCCAAGTTCCTATCCCTGCAGCCACGATTCTGGTTTGACCCTGAAACATTCAGGCTAACTGCAGTTTACACTGACTGGCATATTTCTGATCTGTCTTCCATGGGATTTTAAACTTAAACAACTCTAGCCACTTTACACCTGATCATTCACACTCACGCTCACATAGTTAAAAGTCCGAGTTATAAGATAATTTACTCGAGTTAATATTACCTGATAATCTGATGCCCTCGACAGCTGCTGGTTTGCTTGCTGAACATGCACCTCTGCGTTCTCGACGTTGGCTTCTATGCTATCTGTAAAACAACACACAACTGTAAACACATGTTGATGCTACAGGGAGAGCTGCCCAAATCACTAGATTTCACTCAAGGTAAGAACGAACACGTTCCTTATCCAAAGGTTAATGTTACTATCTGATCCAAGGCAATATAATTGCTCATCTGGGTCCCTGAAATAGCCCTTTAAGTGGTCTCTTTGCTTTCGGTGTTGCCCCTTTACAGTCTGTTCTCAACCTAGAAGCCAGAGTGAGCCTTAAAACCCATGTCATATTATAACACTCCTCTGCTCAAACCTTCTCTGGCTTCCCGCCTGTTAATAACAGAAGTCCTTACAGCGGCTCAGGATCCTACATGATGGCATCCCTGTGACGTCTGACATCACCTCCACGCTCCTCCTGCTCACATCACTCACCCAAGAAGTCAGACGTGCTTCTGCCCACAGGCCTTTGCACCTGCTGCTCCCTTTGTCTGGAACACTTTCTCTTACTTGCTCTCTTACCTAAGAAGTCTTCACCGAAATGTCACCTGTGAGTAAGGCATTACCTGACTATGTAAAGCAGCAACATTCTCTGCCTCCAGCACTCCTGTGCCCTACCCTGGCCTTATTTCCCCACAGCACTTTTCACCATTGACTTCCCTTTCCTTTTTTATTGTCTCTCTTCTTCAATTAGATTATAAGATCTATGAAGACAGGGTCCTTTATCTATTATTTAATTTCAGCTGAATCCCCAATGCCTGCATTTGTGCCTGGATACAGTAGGCACTCAATAAATATTTGTGGTTTTCGAAATTTTACCCTGTGATTTACTAGGGTGAGAGAAGAGACTAAGAATGGACGAATAATAGTTCTATTGATCTATTGAACTACATAGGCTCAAGTATTTCAATGGAACCAAATTCAGAAAGCATATTAAATGTATCTTTATATATATATTCATATTTCAAAATGATCAGGATCCTGATCAGTGCTGACAATGACACCTTAAATGAATCACTATTACATTTAAAACTTAAAGGGAGCCTTAGTCACTGGTTTATTTTTAAGAAATTTTTAAAAAGAATTCTAAGTAATACTACTAAATATATCTACCAAAACCTCTCAGGATGAATGATCAGGCAAATAGCTACCTAGTCCCTCTAATCTAAAAGGCAAGATAGCACGCACAATTATAAATAGCACAAATTTTCCCAGAAGTCCTTACTGTGATGAGAATTAGATTGGGATAAGACCAGAGATCCTGGAAATGAGCTAGAATGACATCTTATGGTGCCTTCCATGATCTCAGCAGGAGGCCCGATTAAATTGGAGGATTCTAAAATAAATGGATCTGGTCATTTCAACCACTAGGAGCCAAAAATGAGATCTGTTTTGTTTGGTTTTTTTAAACATATTTTTATTGTTTACAGAGAGGAAAGGAGAGGCAGAGAGAGATAGAACCATCAATGATGACAGAATCATTGATCGGCTGCCTCCTGCATGCCCCCTACTGGGGATCAGGCCATAACCTGGGCATGTGCCCTTGCCCGGATCGAACCCAGGACCCTTCAGTCCGCAGGCCAACGCTCTATCCACTGAGCAAAACCAGCTAGGGTGAGATCTGTTTTAGATAATGCCAAGGGTGATGCTTTGTCTGCTGTATACTATGCTTTTGATTTCAGAGGAAACAAAGAAGAGAGGGAACAGTTACTCTTGTTTGAGAAGTAACCACAGGTAAAAACTTCAGGTAGTTTGCTCACATCTCATAAAATAAAATCTAATCAGCAGGGCTTACCTATCACATCTCCTTGCTCATGAATCATCATTCCCAAATCTTTAAATATTTCATTAATATCCATAATATCAGCCTAAGAGAAAAAGGCACATATTATTAAAATCAGAAATTCAGTCCCTAATACACAGAAGGGGAAAATTCAAAACAAAACAAAAACCAAACCGCCATACATAAGAGATTTAATGCATAAATTTCGGAAACAACAGAAAATTATTCTACTATAAGCAATCCCAGCTAAGCAGAGCTTGAATAACAGTAACCAATCCCTAAAATAAGTTTGTAACATTAAAAATATTAAGCACAGCAGGATGAAAATAAAGGATCTGTATTAGGAAAGGGCTGTGATTACCAAGTTTATGTTATATAATCTGATGCTTTGTTATCACAAGCATTAGTCTTGCTATTTCCTCATAAGGGCATAAAATATTCTTATGATATATTTCTAGTAAAAATCTGTACATCAATTTGACAATTTAAAAGAATAAAACATTAGGTGTATGCAAATTTATGAAATGTGATGGGTTAAAAAGTTATAAATTTACTTTTCTTCAATATATAATAACTATTATTTTACCTGATTAAAGAGTAAAGTTTTGATACTTTATTCAGGAGGGATGGGGCAATTTTCATATTCATCCCTGTCTTAGTTTCCCCATCTATAATATGGCGATGGTAATGTCACAGTTAACACTTCACAGAGATTTACGAGAACTAATGAGACAGTGAACATACAGAGCTTGTCACCACAGTACTTGGCACATGGAAGCCCTCAGTAAACTGCAGCTACTGTTAGCTATTACGAGCTCACCCTCTAGGGAACATGCAAGTGCCATAAGAACTAAGGCTTTAGATCTTTTGAATGTCATAAACATACTAAAGAGAAATAAAATACTTTTAAAGCCCTTGTAAAAGTCATTACACTGCAGATGAAATCATGTGCCGTAGAAGGCATCAGACTCGCTGAACAGACATTTACCTCCACACCGATAATTTTCTCAATGCTAAAGTGACCTGAGATGACTTAAAAGAATTTAAAAAAAAATGTTAAAGTGGAAGAGAGTATGTCCTCTCACCCAGGCACAAATTCTAAAGAGATGTTTTTTAAAGGCATTATTCTAATTTATATCAGAAATGCCACCAAATAGATATATTTATTTAGTTTCCTTTCTCGACCCCTCCCCCAGCATTAGCTACGCATCTTGAGGACAAAGTCACTAAGAACTGAACAGCAGTCCGACTCTACAATGTAAAGCTTACTTCAAGTTGCCTAATAGAAGACTCTCTCTCATGGATAAGGCGGAGGTCATCCTCTGTAATTTCGTCATCTTGCACTTGCACTTGAGATTGAGTTTGGCTAATAAAAAGAAAAGAATATGGAAAAAAGAAAGAGTATTAAACCAATGGGACTTCTTTCCTACTAAAAAATACTAAGTGGAATATTTTTTACAGTCAGAGAATTGCTCAAATTCTAAGAATATAACAGAAATATTCATCAAATTTTACTCTTATTCCATATGATGGATACTATTTTTTTAGAGTTATGATTTAATTATTGGAAGCTGTATTTGGCAGCTGGATATTTCTTTTTTGGTTGACTTAAACCTCACACAAGAGAATATATCAAATGATAATTAAGCAATATTTATTTGGACAAATAATTAGAAAGTTATTCCTGTATTGGAATATTTTTATATATTTATAGATTATACAATAAAAACTGATTCAAACTTTTTTTCAAATTTATTATTTGTTTTCAATTTATAAGTAATTTAGGGTAGTCATAATATAATATACTGAAAGCTTTAATTCTGTTCTAGGGACCATAATACATAAGATGTATTTGAATAAGTATCTTTTGATCTGTATAATGTTTTATACCTCTTACCTTTCCCACGATACAAGATTCCTGTCTTTTGAGCTCTCCTCAGGAAAACCACCCTGAATAATTGAGCAATAGAGTGGATTGAGAAGGGGCAAAGAAAAAACATGCAACATTCACATTTTCCCTTACAATAACCTAGACTGTTTTTACATGTGCATGTGAATATATGTGTAAAGAAAAAAAATTGTTCTAATATTTTAGGCCAACTACTTCAAGTAATAATAAAATTATACCCTAAAATGACAAGGATGGCACTCATTAAATATTTCTAAGAACATTTAATAAACCTTATTTAATTAAAATGTAACATAATCTTGGAAACTCTACATTAAGAAACAAGAAAACAACTTGTGACAGTGTTTAAGGGAACTTTAAATTAGACTAAGTCAAAATTCTACTCTAAATTATCTGTTCATTTATTTTCTCCAGGTGAATATTCTTTAATATTTGTACAATATATATTCACTCTGTCCATTTCCACCTTCATACAACCCCGGAGCAGAGTGCTCTCTACACGAGCACGAGCCCTCAGTAACAGCTTCAGGGTCCGTAAGTGTGGGAATATTATTTAGGATTTGACCCCTAATCTTTTCTGACAAAATATTTCTATATTTTTAATATAATCTATAATAGTTTGTTCCATGACATGGACAAAATAACCGCAGTAATACATAACTACATAACTATCATCCTTCTTAAAAACTGAGCAGAAACACTTCAACATTACTCAAATACTGATTTCTAAGCTTTATGACTTAAAAAATACGTCAATGTGGACTTCTGAGGGATCCCCAGAGTACTGTGCTCATTTTACAATGCCTTTTAGATACTTACAGATACCCTGGAACTGGCTCTCACTCGCGCCACGAAGTCTTTCTCTTTCTCAGCAGCTTGCCTCTGGACCTTCTGAAAGTTTGTCAGTGATGTTGTGAACTCAGCCACTAAGCGGTCCTTCTGTATTTTCCTTTGACGCTAGAGGAAAGGGGAATAAAAACCTACTAGAATCAAGCTGTGAAGTTCTACAGAATTTGCAAAAGCAGTTTCACCACTAGCTGGCTCTTTATTTAATTCTGAAATTCTCGCTCACTCTCCAATTACAGGGTCTTACTCATGGACTCTTAATAACATTCTGACAATATGTTCAAAAGTTGTATAAATTTACCTTGAGGCAAAAAGTCCATAATGCTGAAGTCCTTACCTCGAATTTTCATCCTGAAGTCTGGGTCATGATTTTGAGGTTATTTTAAAGTAGTTCTCTTTTTTCCTTTTAAGGAAAATAAAGCCTTGTACTTTTACCTAACTAACAACATCCACTAAGTAAGCAAGGAAATACATATGTGCCCTTAGGACACCTCACATCTTGAATGTGCGCATGTTATGTGGGGTCGGTCCTGGAAGGCCAGGAAACAATTACTCAGGAGGCATTTTCTGAGCACTTATTTAATTATGGGTCAGGGCAACTGAATGGAAATAATTTTTGCTTTATTGAACCACAGGATATTACCTGGGCAATTAAATATAGTTTTGTGTTCTGTGAACTAATCTCAAATAGAATATCCCCCCCTCCTAATTTCCTTTCTAGCGTAACAGTTCAAAGATCCCATAAGACATTGGATTCCTTTCACATTCAATGCATCAACAATGTGTTTTAAAAGCTTGGTACCTGTTCACTGGGGGTGGTGGGCAGAGATCCAAACTCTTTAATGTACTTATCTGTTTCTTTAGCAAGTTGGTTAGTGTACTGCTGCTTCTGTTGCCTAAAGAAAGAAACACAGATTATAGAGAAAGGATAAATATATTTCATTAAGCTATGACTCTGCCACTTGAATTAATCCTGATGGATAGTTTTATAAAAATCACTTTTTTTACAGACTGCCTCAGAATTTCTGTATGAAAATAAAATTGTCAGAGGCTATTCTTTGATGAATATTGAGTAAATATGACATGGAAAGTTCTTGCCCTAACCGGTTTTGCTCAGTGGATAGAGTGTCAGCCTGTGAACTGAAGGGTCCCAGGTTCGATTCCGGTCAAGGGCATGTACCTTGGTTGTGGGCACGTCACCAGTAGGGGGTGTGCAGGAGGCAGCTGATCAATGTTTCTCTCTTATCAATGTTTCTAACTCTCTATCCCTCTCCCTTCCTCTCTGTAAAAAATCAATAAAATATATATATATTTTTTTTAAAAAAAAAGAAAGTTCTTTACTCACACAGGATGGGTAACCAAACTTTGAGAAATAACTATCAGTAGTATTTAGAAAAGAAGATGACTCAAGCCAACTAGAGACACTGGGGGTGTGGGAGCCTTTTATCTGCATCCCACAGTTGGGAGGTCATCAATTAGTAAAGAGGATTTGTTGCCCTAAACTTTGCCCAGTTCTCAGGTCTTAAGGTACATCTGGCCTCTCATATTTCTCTACCTGGGAATTTATGTCCTACAAATACTTAAAAAGAGAAAAAGGGAAAAGGTAGTAAGTAATATTACAAATTTACTATTAAAGTTTGCTGCTGAAAAAAAATAGCATTTTTCCACAGTGAACAGGCCACAATAACAGCAGTAAATTATATCAGTATCCACAACCAACTTGCTAGCTAGCTTATAAAGTTAAAAGATTTCTAACTAAAGAACATGACACTAAAAAAAGCTAGTATTCATGTGATGCTTTATAAATTACAACATCGGTACCTCTCATACATATTACATGACATTTCTCATTTTAAACACGTATTAGTCACCACTTAGGATCCTTTAAAATAACAAGATACTACAGAAGAATATGTTTACATACAGATATCTGCACTTGACCAATAAGAATTATACCTATTTGTAAATATTTCCTGAGTACCCTATTTTTAATATGCCTTTTTAAATCTTTAGAAAAAGTCATATAATTAAAATTCTAAAAAGAACACTTTAATGATATCTACAGATTCAGAATCTCTGCTTTTAATGTTAGCAAAATATTGTAACTATTAAGAATTATGTGTTTCTATTTCATTTTACTTCATTCTAATAAATGATGGTTTATTATTTAGATTAGGGCATTTTTACCACTCTGACATTTATACACAACAGAGAAGTACAATATAAATTAGAGATAACTGTAAATTCTTCAAATTGTAATTCATAAGAAATGGGAATTATTATTACCTATCTTTTAATTTCTTCTTCATTTTTTCCTTCAGAGCCAATGTTGTTTGGCATGTAACTTATTACATATATGTTACTTGAAATTTGCAGCTGTGTCTGTGCTGAGCTAAGATTTAAAACTCACGTTCAGAATGATGTTGGGCAAATCATCAAACCCCAAGTGGACATGTTTTCCTTATAAGCAAAATGAAAATAGTTCTTCTGATTTATTTCACCCCAATTTTATAAGGTTCAGATGAGAAAACGTATAAGAAAACACTGTAAAATCTATAACACCACAAAATACAACTGCTGTTCTTCTAACAGCATATTAATTCACTGAAATATGTATTATAGAAACATGTTATATTTTTTAACAGAGACTAATGCTTCCTGAAATTCAAGTATGTTGGTATAAGCTTTTGGGGAATAGCTCATATTGGATATGTATTCGATCTAAATCAAATAAAAATCTGGTCACTGTAGCACTGTAGGGATGGATAGCCATAAGAAGTAAATCACACACACAGAGAAGCTTAGAGTACTAGTTTTTAAAAGCCATAAAAAACAACCTATTTAAAAAGTATAAGAAAACCCATGTTCACTGACAATAGGGTGGTGAAGACTTGGGGCGGTGGGCGGACTAGAAGAGGTCAATGGGGGGACAAAGGGGACATATGTAATACTTTCAACAATAAAGATTTTTTAAATAAATAAAACTGGAAAATGAAAAAAATATATATAAGAAAAGTAACTAATAAAGTCCTGCTTTGATATGGTAAGCCATATCTTTAAAAAAACAACAAACAAACATCTGCCTGCTCTGGATAGGGAAAAACTTACACAAAAGCTTGGTACAAATAGGGGAGCAGAAATACCTTATTAATTTCCCATTGTTTTCTCCAGTAAGCATAACACTACACACTATGAAAGGAATATAACAGTTATTTTTCCCATTCTTCCTTTTTCTTTTTGTTTAATTAAATACTTACAGCTGTTGCCTCAATTCAGGAGTATCTTGAGGTGTTCCAAGTTGATTCAGTGTCCTCTGTATTTCCACAGCTATTATGATGGAAAACAAATGTATAATTGTTACAGATGGTAGGGCAACAATTAATATAAGCAATTGAGAAATTAGAAAAAACAAAGATAAATATAGAAAACGGTTTAAAAAGTGAAGTAAATGGTTTATTTGAATCTAATTAGAGATAATGAATTAATTTTCAAGAGGAAATTGTGGGGGGAGGGGCATTAACATAGCAAATTGCATTTACAATCCAAAAGTATTATATTCTTCCCTCTCCCATCAGAACATTTGGCGCAATGGCACATGGACTTTCACTTAAAAATTGTGAGGAAGATAATAGCAACAATTACACAATTCATTGGAATATAAAGTAAATGAATTATGGTTAATAAACGAGGATTAACAGAATTAGAAAAAAACTCATTTTTCAATTACTCTGTAATAAGTGATTCAAGCAGATCATCAAAGGATGAGAAAACCACAGGATATTCACAAGACCTGAAATTACTACCACATAGATGGCATTAATTATAAAAGAGCTAAGTTATCATAGGTAAATTTGTTGCTTAAAATGAATAATCACATTTAGCACCACCAATGGTACAAACTGGCACGAAGAGCCTCCTGACAATGCGATGAGAAAGTCACAATAGGACCTATGCGTTTGTCTTGCCAAAATATTTAACCTGAATCCAATCATGAGAAAGGAATCAGACTGATCTACATTGTGGGATAATCTACAAAAAAATTGGCCTGGACTTTTCAAATGTCGATACCACAAAAGGAAAAAAATTAAAAGCAGGCGAGCTTTCTAAATTAAAGAACGGAAGAGACCAAAATAATAAAGCAATCAAAAGGTAATGTGATTTTTCACTAGATTCTAAATCAAAAAAAAAAAACTGCTATAAAAAATTGTGGGGACAATTGAAGAATTTGAATTTGGAGTGAGGGATAGTAAACAAATGTTGAAAAAATTCAACAATTGGTGAATCCAGGTGAAGGTATATAAAAATCTCACTATACTATACTTTTATTTTTCTATAGGTTTAAAAAAGTTAAAAATCAGGGATTTAAAATTCATGCTAAGCTCACAAACCAGAAGTCTAATATTAAAAAAAAGGAAAGTTATCACCCACCAAAAAAAAGAAGTTCAGTGGGAGCCTAAATACCCCAAGTGGTTATTCCCCTAGTTTATTTTTTTCAAACAGAGAGACTCAGCAGCCCCAGTTTTAATGCTTTCTGCCTACAGGTTTTAGGGAATGGAAGAGAAAATTGAAAGCCCCTGGTGGCTCTGCACTCTAGCAAAACGGTGAACCAAGAACAACTCCGGTCCCTATGTCCTTGCTCAGAAATGCCACCAAAACCCTGACAAGCTGAGAGTGGTGATACCCCTCCCATTCCCATTTATTGGTCTGCCTGGAGGATGCAGAAGATAAGTCATGATGGCTAGCAGAACCCTAGTCAGGTAGTGACTCCAATTGACAAGCTCTTCAAAATGGGACATTTACCACAGACCATCACAAATTCTGTTATCTTGCATAGACCTGCTGATACCACTTAATTTCACTTTGCTCTATCCTAAAAGAAACAGAAAACAGGAGGAGTATGCTTTCAGTTGGACAGAAGAGCAGTGAGCCTTAATAGTTTTATCTTGGTTTATATATGCTCACATCTCTGTAGTGTAAGTGGTTTTCAAGGATATTGATCATCTCCTCCTTTAGGACACCACACTAGGCAACACAATGCTTATATCTGCTTTTAGGATCTGAAAAGCAAGAAGCAACATGTACTTAGGGGCCAGGGAAGGTTGTAAGTACGCCAACAGGTAGAAGATAAATTCCATGAAAATATAGGGCCCTCAGAAAAGAATGAATCTTGGTCCCTTAATCTGTATAAATTGTTGACATACTCCTGCAAAGCAGATGACAAATTGCTTTTCTCTAGTCTCACTACAAATAGGGAACAGCGCTTGGTGAAAATTATGCTGCTCCAACCCATTTTACTGAATGCCCCAAAAGGTGACCAGCTCTGGCTTCAACTCCCCCAAAGAAACTGCAATCCAGCTAGTTCAAGTGCTAGTACAAGTAGCTCCACAACTTGGCTTTAATGACCTCACTGATCCAATGGTAACTGAAATGCCTGTTTATTACCAGGATGCTGTATAAAACCAGTCCTAAGACCCAATAGGAAAAAAAATACCCATAGGAGTCCCTTAGAATCTTAAGGCTAAATCATGCTCTCTTTGGCAAACCCATTGATCCTTTTGAGGAAGAGTTCTGATCTTGCTACTGAGCCCTGGATTAAAAGCAAACAATGGTATACCAGGTAACCAAGCGACCTGAGCTGCCCACTGTGCATTAGGTGTTAGGTAGTCTCATTGGTATATCTCTTACTTCATATTGTTCTATGTATGCCAGTCAGCTTGTCCCTCACCCCACTTCCTATAACATTTGTTCAATGGGAAAATAAACTAGGAATAGAGGAATAAAAGCCACATATAGGCTCATCAACGTGGACTTCCCCTTTCTCATACTAACATGATTACCAGCAATGCTACATACCACTTTGTAGCAATAGCAAGCAAATGTAAATACGTGATATGATATCAGGCAGCCACCCAGTGGCAAGATGATTATACCCCTTCCACCTTAGTGGAGGCAGAATTTTATATTAACTGAAACAGTAGCACTGTAGATCACTCCAAGATTCTACCAGCTTCCCAGTCCATGTATCAGTCACAATCATGGTATTCCACACACCAGTGCTTCTGAGCAAGACACTTAATTACAGAGGAAAAAAAATGAACAGATCTTCCAAGGACACAGGGATTCATTGCCCTGCCAGTATCTCTTTACCTAGAACCTGCTGAGCTAGAATGTTTAATGTCCTAATGAAGGCTCAATGATGGTGTCGCCTGGGAGAGTGTATTTTCGAAAGCTGTCCCACAGGATCACTATGCTCTCAAAGGATAACCACTCCAGGGTGCTGTTCCACCCACAGCCAGAAAGAAAACTTAGATTTGGGAACTAAGGGGTGAAAGTTGAAGGCAAATATTTCACATTGTGTACCAAATTACCCCACGGCAAATTTTCTTCCATCTCTGGAGGTGACAGAGACAATATCCAAGTCATAAATACAACTATGTCTTCACCCGAGTAGAAGAATGCATCCATCCATTTGGTGCCAGGATAGTATAATGTCACTGACTGAGGTTGTTGCTAATGGGAGGTAAGGGTATACCAACTCATACCAACGTGAGAGGAGAAGGAACTTCAATCTTAGCAGCTGGAGGGAACTAGTGAATACTGCCATCTTTAACCATAGCAGTTAGTATCACACAACATGTGAGCCGGAGCAACGGGGACCCTGGTTTGAAAGTCTGGATCACTCTAAACAAAGTGTTGAATGAAGGCAGAGAAACATGGAATAGCTACTCAGGGAAAAGTACTAATACATACTGTACCTGTTTCCAGCTGTAGAGCAGCAACTAGAGTCAAATAAAGAAGTTTCTAGGTGGATGACAAACTGGATAGTGATGTGGAAAAACGGATAATCACTCCTAATTTCTCCATAGCAAGTCTAATGGGTTTCACTTTGTTATCTAGCCTGGGTATTGTGAATTTATGGGATAGTCATATTCAATTTTAATTGCTGTATGTCCAACTTTAAAGAAAACTCTTGAAACATGAAACTTAAGGAACATATTCTTTACATAACCATAAACAGTTTCTTGGAAAAAAATTTACATAATCCATGGAGGTAGGATCAGATCAAGATGCACCTCTGCACGGTACAATGAACAAATTATTTTTACATTGTTCACTTCTAAAGAGGTGACTTTAGAGAATATCTTACATTTTTCATAAAATCAAGAGAACACTATTTCCCATACATCCAAACATCCAGAAAAGGTGCATTGCTATTTCCTCAAAACAAAAACAGTCCCTCTCTGGGAATCTGCAGAGCTTCAGGACTGAAGACCCATTCTGTTCCACGAGGGTCTGCTGCCATCTAGTGGAATAGGTAAAAAATGCTTCATAGGAAAGTATTTTTTATGTCATAAAACTGAGGCAGCTGTTGGTGTTGAAGGCTATGTAATGTGACCTGCCTATAGTGAGAGCTCAATGAGAGCTAACAGTATAAACTGGTTTGTTTTTCTCCTGAAGTCAGAAATGAGTAAGAATGTTCTTATTAACATAACTAACTAATGTGAGCCATGCCTCAAGAGGGTACTATAACTTTACTGCCTGTTACAACAATTGTAGAGATAATGGTAGATATCAATTGACACAAGATAGTTATACCCCATATTTAGGAGGCAGGAGTCTGCTACCTGACAAGTTCCTAGCAGTTACATACAAGTGACGTGATTGAAATTGAACTAGAAAAAAAAAGTAAATATTAAAAGAAACAAACTCTGTTTTACACTCAAGTCTTTTCTCACCTATCAAACCCTCTACCTGTTTTAAACAGAGGTTTGCAGTATTATAAGAGACTAGTGGCCCGGTGCACGAATTTGTGCACATTGAAAGGAAATTAATTAGAAGAAATATTTTAATATCACTATTCACCCTTTCTCTATAATAGAAGTGTCAACCAAATTCACGACTGACAATGACAGATCAAAACACATGCGTGCGATTGGCGTCAGCAAGAGCTTTATCATGCATGTGCAAGTCAACTTAGCCTTTTATAGATATGGAATAAACTTGCTTAATTAGACCTGCTTTCTGATGTAGCTAAACTTTTTCCAGCCCAGTGAAGCACCCTAACTTCTCTTTCAGGTAGTTGTCCGCAACACAGCAATAAATATCAACAAGAAGCAAATTATTATTATAGATCACGCAGGGAGAACAAAGAGTAAAATATTTAACTGCAGCAGTGTTTGACTATATTCTGTGCAGTGATAAAACCTGAAGTCATTTTCAAGGTCCACCATTTCTTACTTTTTTTCAGTTGGGTCAAGTTTCTAAACTTTCTAAATCTCCATTTTCCGGCTAATGAAAAGAAAATAGGATTCCACTGACTCTCCTATCTACCTGCTCCAGAACTTCTGTAAGGATCAAAGGAGATGAGGCAAGGGAAAACACTTCACAGACATTTGGTTACAATTTAAAATGTTTCTACCTGGCTATAAAGCAAGTCGTGTTCCTGGGCTGAAGAAACTCCAAGGAGGCTAGTCGCTAGGGAGAGGAAGCTGGGCATTGCTACGTGACGTCATTACCCAGATGGGCAGTTAGCATATTAGCCTTTTATGTATATAGATTCTATATATATATTAAAACGGGTCATGTTAACTACAATTAGAGAATCATTAGGTTAGGTTTGTTACAAGGTACAAGGTGCATGGGAAAATTATCACAAGTAAATACCTGTATCAGTAGCCAAAAAAAAAGATCAATACAAAACGGTCCTCAGAAAATAAATCAAGTCAACTTGGTCTATTTCATAGTCCAAGAAAAAGGTGCATATAATTCTAAAAGGCACACCACAAGTGGAGAAAACTCCCCAGAGAATCTGAAAGAATTACAGGCTTTTTTCCAAATAGGCTCTCTATCTCATGCTCCATCTCGTGACCCGAACAGGGAGCTTATCTTCTTTGCGGGTAAAAGAACTGACGCAAATTGTGGAGAGAAGGGGTGGCGAGGAAGATGCAGATCTTCCAAAGGATGAATCTCCAGTGTACACGGGCCTCCAGGGGCCAAGCCCCCTGGTCTGCTGTGCCGCCTGCCCAGCACGCGAAGGCAGATGCTGCCCCCGCGAAGCAATTTCACATTTAGAATACATTCAATTTCAAATTCCTCGTTGTGTCCTTCCGAGATACTTCAAAGGTAGAAGCCAGAGAGGTTATTAACAAAGTAGAAATTTAGGGCGTTTTAAACTTATTGTAGGTTAATAAAGAGTTAAATCTGAAGGCACGGGCTCAAAAATAAAGTACAAAAACAAGTCATTTGACTGCATGGGAACAACAGTTAGATTTCTGAGATGGCCAGGACATGGCAAGTTCTATCTTAGCAGAGATATTCAGTCCTAATGTTTGATCTCATGTACCTGCTCAGTTCACCTGCTCTGAGAGGGTCTGGAATCAGAAGTAACAAAGACCCGGGCAGCAAGGGGCCCCTTGAGAAGGTGACCTGTGTGAGCAGTGAGCACAGGCCAGGATTTGGCGAAGCAGCTCCTAACCTGTGTCTGAAATGAAACTCTGCCAGGATCCCCTCGTTGTCTCTCGAGTCATTGGTGCCTCCTTCCTACGTTTTTTTTTCTTGAGAAAAAAAACCAAGCCAACCTATATAAACTGAGGAGTCATGGAACAGACCTTTGCTCTCAGCAAAACCAGGTTTTCAACAATGTGAGAGTCGTACCCACATATTCTGTTTCCTCCTCCAAGTTGTCTGGTATGTGCCACCTGAAGACCTCTGAGTTTTTAAAAGTTTTATTTTAAAAACCGGATGGCTTATGTTTGTAAGACAGTTTATCACGTTTTCTGAAAATAGCTGTTCTCAGTTTGCTTCAGTGGTTCTCAACCTTCCTAATGCCGCGACCCTGTAATACGGTTCCTCATGTTGTGGTGACCCCCAACCATAAAATTATTTTCGTTGCTCTCACAAAAACAATATGTAATTATATATGTGTTTTACGATGGTCTTAGGTGACCCCTGTGAAAGGGTCGTTCAACCCCCAAAGGGGTTGCGACCCACAGGTTGAGAACCGCTGGCTTATGTAGAGTCCTGGCTTATTGGTTGTTTTTGTTTATGGCAGAACATATAAAATCTATTTTGTAGTTTTAAAATGGAAAACAATCCTTAAAAAAAAATAAAAGGATCTCAATAAAGGAGTGGGGTAAGGTGAAGCCTCATTCTAGTTCTCCAACCTTCCTGACCACTGCCCCCTTGGCCCACCTCCCTGGTGAACTTGGCCCAATAACTCCTTCAGCTCCAAAAGCAGCCAAAAGGTAGGCCACGTCACAAAGTTCACCTCCAATTTACATGGCGGCAGCAGCGATTCCCAAACCGCTACCTCAGTCCTAATTTCTGATCAGGGCTATTTACCAAAATAGGGCTACTCAGATGTTGCTAAAACACTGAAAATGGGTTTCTGCTTCCAATGGGAACATGGTTGAAGTTTGTGTCTGAATCTTCCTTCCTGAAGCCATACAGAACATGGGGGGGGAGGGGTGGAGGAAGGTTTGGGGGTAAGAGGGGGGACCCATCAAAGTTATATTTGCAGAGAAATTAAGACAACAACAAAATTCTCAAAAATATGTACACGTGGCCAAAAGCAACAGAAAAGGGCAGATCCTGTGTGGGAAGCCACGTGGGTGGGGTAGGAAATAGGGGAGTTTGAGAGCGGAGCGGGGGAGGCAGAGCGGCAAGGTATCACCAGCAAATGCCCACTTCCAGAGGAACATAATCACACCCTGAGTGGGACCAGGAGCAGGGCTGAGAGGACCGGGGTCCTCTGCTGGGGGAGGTGGAAAGGGGAAGGAGGCAGACTCCTCAGGAATTCGTGGCTGTGTATCTTGGGGCCAACGGAGGGGAAAGCTCTCCTACACCAAACTGGGTTCTGAGAAGCAGGGCAAGGAAATAGGCCTCATGCAGGGCAGAGAGAAAGGAGACCTTGAGCAGAGAGACTGGGCACTTCCCCTCCCCCCATAGCCAGAACATCAAACTCATTCTCCTGAACAACAACAAAAAGAGCAGGTATAACCACACACAAGAAATATATCAAAAAATTATAGAAAAGCATAGCAAATTCCCTACAAAGAAAACGCAGCAGAAAAAAAATGTTGCCACAAAGCAGATTAAGGTAAAAATTATAACCTAAAATAGTACCACTATTTTTTTTTAACTCAATGAGGCATCCACAGTTCTAAAGAAGATCACAAAAGAACTCATGGAGGAGATGGCCAGATAAGAGGCACTGGTGAAGTGGAAACTAGAGGAACTAGGAGAGACTTACAGAGCACTACTTGTAGGAACTTTGGGTTCTCCCAAGTTAATTGATAGGCAAACTAAATTAAAAGCAAACTGCTTTTTAAAATCCCAGTCTGGAGTAAGTATGAAAGGCAATTACTCTTTAATGAAAAATATTGCTCAGTAATTGGTGAAAAGCAACAAAAAATAATCAAAGAGATGAAAATAAGAACTGCTGAAACCTCTTCCACCTACAAGTATCTGAGCAGCAATCCTAGCTGCCCCCTGGGGAAGTGCTTCCAGTACTAGAACTTTCAAAATGCTGCATGTATCTACTTACATAGTGTGCTCTATTTACCCTGCTCATTCCTCTTTGTCTCTTTCCATTGTTCACATTCATATGTGTTTCCTTTTAAGAACTGAATTCACAAAAGGATAACATGCCTTTCCTTTAAGATGTCTTTATACACCTTGCTTCTTCTTCACTGAGGTACTTGTACATTGCGGGCATGACATCTGACAGCTGCCCATCTTATTCAACTGTCTTCCTTCCTTCCAGAGTCACACTGGCACCACAGCATTCTCTTTCTAAAATTTTCTGTCCCAGCCTTTGTCAACCAACAAGCCCTAGCAGCCTCTCCATGCAAGGCTCTTGAGGAATACAATTATGTATAAAGACATGACTCCCTGCCATAGAAGAGATTATGGACCAGATAACAAAAAATGTTGGCACTTAGAAAAAATATATGAAGACTAAAAGATGGGGGGAAAAATTTCACAAGACAGCATCTTATTACCAAATGAGGGGAGATTGCTGCCATAAGGCCAAAGGAAAGGAAAATAAAAATTTATCCAATGGCTACTACTTTTTGAAAATATATACATGTAATTTAAATACATTGGGTAACCTAATTTAGAGCATGCATTGCGATTTTATGGAGGGCTGATGCAAGCCAGGCACTGCTCCTATAGTACAGACATAGCTGTGAAAAGACATTTTATTTCAGGGAGCTGACACTTTAGTAGGGAATAGTTGTAGTGTTTAATTTACTAATAAAAGACATAATAAAAATAAAACAGGTTCATGAGGAAAAGAGTAATTGGAGCTGCCCCCTGCACATCCCCTACTGGGAATTGAGCCTGAAACCCGGGCATGTGCCCTGACCGGGAATTGGTAACTCGGTACATGGGAAGACACTCAACCACAATGGCCATGGCCAGGAGTCATATCTTAAAGTTGGAATTCATAAAACAAAAAAGGGTTCACTCAGATTTGGTCATAGACAGCACTCATGTTTGGTCATGTAGGAGAAAAGTCACCAGAGAGAAGAAGTTGTTGCTCTTTGTTAAAATTCCCTTGAATAAGACATTAATTTTCAAACCTATCTCTGTTTAATGTCAACAGCTTAGGCATGAAGAAAATAACAATGAAATCAAAGCTATTTAAGTTTTTCTCCTCAAGGGGAAAAAAAGAAACCCATTAAACATTTCAGATGTGTGATGTTAGAAGTAGATCGATCTATCTATCTACCAAATAGCATTTTAGGAGGGAGATGGAGAGGAGGAGGGAGAAAGAGAGGAAGAACAGTTTTCAACTCCCTTTCCTCTATGAATTGCCTTCCCATCCAAAAATGCTCACCAACAGGAAAAAAAAATCCCCAATTCCTGGGTAAATACACACAGCTCCAGTAAATTTCATAAACTGCTCAGGACTGGAACTATTTTTTTCAAGAAAAGCTTGCCCTGGCACTAAAATAGAGAAGTTGACGTCAGCTTCCCTTTTGTGCAATCATGTGTTAAGATGCAAAAACAAGTGTCTCCTTCACCAGACTCTAATGAAAAAAACTGTATTCATGCTCGTAGTAACAAAAGGGCTCACATTTGTATAGACTTCGTATTTCATCTCATAGTCCTAAAGACCTAATGGGGACAAGAGCCAAGCACTGGTCCTAATTAACAAATAAGTTAAGTATGCACACAGAATGAGCAGCTAATTAATTACAACACAAATATTTTTTCAACTTTAAACAAATCTGTGTTGGACTAACAGCTATAATCTATAAGAGCTAAGCATTTAAAAACTGAAACCATAAAGACTCAACATAAATATTTTTCAGTCACCTTCTCTTAACCTTTACAACATGGGCTTAAGTTCAAACATTTTATCCCTCTCCAGAAAGTTCTGCCTTTCCAAATCTTCTGGAAAACACACACACACACACACACACACACACACACACACACACACACCATGTAATAAATCCTGCATATTTTAGCAGAACACTCTGAACACATAAATTCAGATGAGTATACTTTATTACCAATGGGTCAACTCTGTTCATTTTCCAAAAGCTAACTGTTAGCCACTCTGTATCTTCCTCTTTCAGATTACTCTTAAAAAACAAAAATAACAACTCAAATGCCAGAGTCTCATTAGCATTGATGGGAAGACTTACTACAACATGGTACACAGGGAAAACTTTTATCTCAAGGACTATGTTTCATGGTCAGCTGTTAATCATTTCTATGTGTTAATTTCCTCCAATTCATAACTTGGCTAATTCTGACATGATTAACACCAAAATCCCTGTGACTACAACTGTCCCACCTCTTAATACTTAGAAATAATACCCAAGTCTAGCTGGTCTTGTGAATGACTGTATCTATTATGGGATTTTAAAAGTACTTATTATGGGTCCAGATATGGCAATTGCTCTCTTAATAACAAAGAGAATAATCCTGCATATGTTATAAGAGTTTCCGGATTCTTTAAAACTTTGGTTAAAAATATAGCCTGTTAAACGTGGAAAACCATAACCCAGCCCAGAGGGGAGAGGAGGGGAATGTGTGTGTGTGTGTGTGTGTGTGTGTGTGTGTGTGTGTGTGTGTGTAGCCGGTTTGGCTCAGTGGATATAGTGTCAGCCTATGGACGTAACAGTCCTGGGTTCAATTCTAGTCAAGGACACATGCCTGAGTTGCGGGCTTGATCCCCAGTAGGGGGCACGCAGGAGGCAGCTGATCAATGATTCTCATCATTGATGTTTCTATCTCTCTCTCCCTTCCCTTTCTCTCTGAAATCAATAAAAATACATCTTTTTTAAAAAAAGAATATCATGTCCTAGAAAGTGAAATAGCTAACTCAAAGTCACACTGCTATTTGGATCTGATTTCAGAAAATGTGCATGCACACACATATAGCTAGTCTAATTAGAAACTTTTCCTATCGTCTCATTGATTCTCCTAACTAAGTGATATTCTAAAAAGTCTGATTCTAATGAGGAAATTGCAACATAAATCACAATGAGATACAAATATAGCTAAAATGTAAAAGACTGTAGATGCCAAATTTGGCAAGGATTTGGAGCAATACAAACTCTGATCACTGGTTGGTGGGAGTATAACCTGGTACAACTACTTTAGGTAACTGCTTAGCTGTATCTACTATAGCTGAACACACACATATCCAGCAACCCAATTCCTACATACATGAAACAAAAGAATGTGCAAGAATGTTCATAACAGCAAAGAAACATGAACCAGAAACACTCCAAATGTCCATCAACAACAGAAAGAACTGATTGTGGTATGTTTGAATATGGAATACTATAGAGTACTGAAAACAAAAGACCTACACTACGTGCAACCACATGGATGAATTCCAAAAACATAATGGGAGAAAGAAGTCCAACACAAAACATATTACTTGATTCTATTAAATAAAGCTTAAAAACTAAGAAAATTAATCATGTTAGAAGTCAGGACACTAGTTATCTTTAGAGAGGGTACAAGTGTGAGAAGAGCTTCCGGGGCTAGTAATGTTCTATTTATTTACATGTGTGGTGTCGTAACAGGTGATTCATTGAGCTATACACTAATAATACACTACTCAATATGCTAGTATATATGTGACACCTATTTTTTTAAGTGAAAAACAACAATAATTACGTGATAGATTTCAATACATTTATTCTGTTTCTTTAAAAAACATGAGTTCTTTCTGTGTGTTCTGAATAAATTTTTCTATATTGTTTGTGTCTGTGCAAAGATAAACGACCCTATGAAAATACCCTACTTGGGTTTATTTATACAGCAGACTCAGCCATTTCAACCCAAAGGCTTGCTTATTTTTTGTGCTATACATCACTAGTAGGAGTTTGTTTCCGATACTCCTAATAAAAATGTTACTTTTAAATATCTCATGCCAAAGCTTGAGAACTAAATATGACCACTTCTTTGATTCATGATCATTTTCTAGACCTGGGATAACAAACAGTTTAATTTACATGCCAACTCCAGTCTACGAGGAATTGCTGCCTGGTGCACTGAGAAAGACTGGACGCCGTGTCAGGGCCGGCCACAGAGAACACCGTCTATGCCGTGGGCAAAGGATGAGCGTTGGGAGCACACATACTTGCTGAGTCTGTGACAGCCAACAGAACACTTTCTCTCACAGGATGAAAATGTCTTCTTAATCATTTTAAATGCTCCACAGAGAAATTCCCAATAAAGTTCCTAAGAAGTTGTATTATTTTAATATAATTTATTTTTGTCTAAATATATTTTATATTTAAGTATTCATAATATTTAAGTATTTTGTTCGATATAAATTATATTACTGCAACATGGTTTAAATATTTCACTAGTAAAGCAAATTGATAAGACTACACATTATTTTTACCAAAAACTCATTTAAGGGAAAAAAAGTTTAAATACATTTTGTTTCATCTATCCTATTCTTTGCAAAACAGAACTGCCAGAATAAAATACTAGAAAAAAAAAAGCAAAAAACCCCCCCACCAAACTCCCATCTTACTAAATGTTATCCTTGGGTTCCTCCAAGAATGAAAAATCTTTTTGATTGCTGTTTTTCTTTTTTTGGTATAAACTAAACCATACAACCCAATACTGGGCAAGTTTTCATTAATCTATATATAGCAAAGCTAATTTAAAAATAAGCTTTCCCACTGCTCAGGAAGACTACAGCTTTACTTGAAAGATGCACATATTCTAACTCTAAAGGTATCACCTTATTTACAGCATATTCTCCTTAGGTTACTTTTGTAAAACTAGGTAATTTGTGCAGACACAAATTCCCAAGATGCAAATGTACTGTGAAAAGAGTACCCAAATGCGGTGTAAAAGTACCATTTTATTCAGTCTCATCCAGTATTATTAGCATTACCAGATGGGGAAAAGTGAACTGAAATTTCACACTTCTGCCTTTCACTTCCATGTGATTTCTTCACAGCCCTGCTCAGTGACACACACCGGATAGTAGGTTAAACTTTTAAAAACTAACTCTATCTAAATCTAAACTTCCCTTCATTTAGATACTGAACCTCAGAATTAGAAAAAAATACAGTGATGACGGGTTTCACTAAATTCATGACCCCAAATCTCAAATGAATACTCAGCCTGCCATTAACCCTTCTCTGCTTCCAAGGTATGTCAATTCTCTCAGTTGTCAAAACTACAAGTAACCACTTTCTCTTCTTTCCATGGACTTCCACCAGCCTTCCTTCCCATTCTCTATCCAATGCCTTTTGCCTCCTATTTTGTTTAAAAACAGCTTATTCAGACAGGAACTCCTCATCTTCACCCACCACATTCTCTGTTTACACCACACAACTCAGTACAGTGGACGAACCAGACACTAAAGATCCATTCCCCTTCCCCCTAGCCTTCAAGACATTTCTTTTACAATTATACTTGCCCTAGAATCTCCCTTTTGGACTGGAAAAATGCAACCTTTCGTTGATCCTCTTTCTCTTTCCATGGTAGAAGCTGCCAGTTACCTAAATATTGATTTTCCCCCTTCTCTCTCAAATGAAGCAATACCCAGTTTCAGTGAGCACATTGCAATCTAGCCTCCCTAGCAGCTAGGCATGGCCATGTGACTACATCTCATTTCTGGTCAGTATATAAGCAGAACTGAGCAGGATTCTGAGAAGTCTTGGTCCTTCTTCCCCCTTTTCCATCTACACTTGGAATATGGATGTCAGACCACTCTTTCCAAAGGCACCAGTTTGCAAGGTCCAATTCTCTGCTTTTATCTTAGTCTCTCAGCAGCATTAGATACAGATGATGCCTCACTCAGTCTTTTTTTTTATATATATTTTTTATTGTTTTCTCTTTAGAGAGGAAGGGAGAGGAATAGAGAGTTAGAAACATCGATGAGAGAGAAACATCAATCAACTACCTCCTACACACCCCCAACTGGGGATGTGCCCGCAACCAAGGTACATGCCCTTGACCGGAATCGAACTTGGGACCCTTCGGTCCACATGCCAACGCTCTATCCACTCAGCCAAACCGGTTAGGGCTCTCACTCAGTCTTGAAACACTTTTTTTTTTTTTTTAATTTCTAGAAATCCACCAAATGCTAATTTTCTTGTTATCTCTCTGGTCACTCCTGATTCTTTATGCGGCTTTCTCCCTGCCTTCCCGACCTCTACTTTTTTAATGGCCCAGTCCTCTTCTCTTAACTGTACTCACTCCTTTGCAATTATTTTAGAACTATGGTTTTATATTCTGGTGACACTCTGATGTCCTAATTCATATATTTATTTATTTTTTAAAAATATATTTTATTGATTTTTTACAGAGAGGAAGGGAGAGGGATAGAGAGCTAGAAACATCGATGAGAGAGAAACATCGATCAGCTGCCTCCTGCACAACCCCACTGGGGATGTGCCCACAACCAGGGTACATGCCCTTGACCGGAATCGAACCTGGGACCCTTCAGTCTGCAGGCCGACGCTCTATCCACTGAGCCAAACCGGTCAGGGCTGATGTCCTAATTCATATATTTAAAATAGATGCTTCACTTAGATGTTTAAAAGACATCTCAAAAGTTACTTGACCAAAACAGAACTCTCTCCACTTCTGAACTGTAGTCCTTCCCATCTCAGTACATGCTCACCATTCCCTTGGTTGCTCAATGCAAAAATCACGAGTTATCCTGGATTCCTCTTTCTCTCTCAGTCCATCTGCATTCATCAGCAAGTCCCATTGGCTCTGCCTCCAGAGAACATCCGTCATTTCTCTCTGTCCCCACTGCTCCCACCCTGGTGTAAGCCCCATCTCTCTCATCAGACACCCGTGATGGCCAATGTGTCCCCCTCTCTTTTCTAAGAGAAGCCAAAGCAATCTTTTCAAAGTGCAGATCTGATTGTGCCTCTTCTCTGCCTCTCAGGATGAAATCTAAACTCCCCAGAGAGCCTCCAAGGCCTACTAAGTGACCTGCTCAACCTCCTCTCCGATTTCATTTCCGGTCACTCTTGCCTCAAGTGCTGTGTTTCAGCCACACTGGAGTTTTATTTCGTATTTTCTGCACATACTAATCTCTTGGCTGCTTTTTATTTAGTACCAGCAGTGACTCCCATTTAAATGCTCTTTCCCAGTGTCTTCTCACTACCAGCCCCTTTTCCATCTAAGCTAAGGCAGCTTCTTATGTTTACACAAGACATAAGATTATGCTTCAAATATCTAAAGGTGGTGGTTGTACCTTCTAATGGTTAAACACTCTCCATATAATAGGTCTTCACAAGAATAGTAGTGGATCTAATCACCACTTCCAAACTGTGCTAATGGCTATGCAGTAGCATACCCAGCTATCAACTATGCCATGTATATGCAACTCTGATCCAATTTACCACTTCTCATCTGCCTGGATCAACTGGTCTCTTTCTCAGGAGCATGACCTGATTTAAGTTAACCCTTACCTCCTTTCATTTCAAGCTCACACACAATCTCCACCTGATCATCTTTCACACTACTAAATGCTTACTGCCTCTAAAATCCCAGTACACTATCTCTCCTTCTTCCCAGAAGTCCTGGCATCATTTAGCTTGAGGATACCTTCCCTATTCCTTGGAGGAAGGCCTCCTGGACTCCTTTCTTACACAAAGGTTCTGATTTTCCATACATGTAAATTAAAATAAATTCTCTTAATTTTCACACAGGTGGCCTAAGGCTACCAGCATGATTTCTAACCAGCAACAAGGAAGCCACAGAAAGGAGAGGCCCTTTGGAGCATCATCAGAATAGACAAGAAGCTGGAAGAATGAGGTGGAGACAATCTTGGTGCCCTGGCACAAACTGGAACAATCCCTGATGTACATTCCTATGGTCCCTGCTGTGGACAGACTTGACACCTCTACACTAATCGCTTCCTTTTCCTCTAATAATAGCCAAAGAAAACAAGAATTACTCCAAAGCAGAATAAGCATTTATTCTACCCAGCTGTGCACAGTGGCACTCTTTTAGAACCATCTGTAATCTAATTTACTCCCTTTGTCCCAAACACACTGATATCTCACTTAAATCATTCATGTAGAGTAATAATTGTTGGGAAGTTAATAATTAGATAAAGATACACAGTTTGGTCATCTGAAAACAGTCCTTATTTCTGCAATGCGTCAGCATTCTGGTAAAAAGAGTAGCCTTAAAGAAGTAGGCTGAAGAATAAAACTGTACTAACATTCTAAAAGTGTTGTCCAGGTAATGCCCAGAATGTCAAAACAGTGACCACAAGATGACTAGAATCATCCAGGTATGTGATTAGCTGTGATTTAGAAACAAAGAACAAAACTAAAACAAAAATTCTATAGGCTCAAATCTGCTATACTGATTTTTTTTTTTTGGTCTTAAGTACATTCTGAGGAGTAATAATTTCTAATAAAATGCCACATTGGATCAGACTACTAATATTCTGTCTTTGACAGGTACAGCAAAGGAATCTGGAGAATCCAAATAGTTATCTTCTATATCAGAGGTTCTCAACCTGTGGGTCGCGACCCTTTGGGGGTCGAACGACTCTTTCACAGGGGTCGCCTAAGACCATTGGAAAACACATATATAATTACATATTGTTTTTGTGATTAATCACTATGCTTTATGTTCAATTTGTAACAATGAAAATACATCCTGCATATCAGATATTTACATTACGATTCATAACAGTAGCAAAATGACAGTTATGAAGTAGCAACGAAAATAATTTTATGGTTGGGGGTGACCACAACATGAGGAACTGTATTAAAGGGTCGCGGCATTGGAAAGGTTGAGAACCACTGTTCTATATCTCCCTGAGTAGATAATAATGTTCCCTCCTTAGTTCTTCTCTGCTCCTGAATAACATACCACATAGTTACCCTTTACAAAATTAACCTAAACCATATTCAGTCAGATTTTTTTAATAAACATACGTTCCTTAAAAACTTGAGCCATAGTCTGTTTGGCTCAGTGACTAGAGCATCGGCCTGCAGACTGAAAGGACCAGGGTTCGATTCCGGTCAAGGGCACATGGCAGGGTTGCTGGCTCGATCCCCAGTGGAGGGCTTGCAAGAGGCAGCTGATCAATGATTCTCATCATTAATGTTTCTAGCTCTCCCTCTCCTTCTCCCTTCCTTTCTGAAATGAATTTTAAAAAAATTAAAATAACCCCAAAACTTGATAGTGCTGCCTAGTTCCAAACTTGTGAGACTTAGTCAAGTCTCATTAATCTCACCTAGAATCAGAGAGTTATAAAGCAAACGTAAGTATCTACTTTTTTACATCTTTATTCATTAATAAAATTATATTATGTGCCTGAAGCTTGAAAGAAAAATGCAGTTCAGTGTTATCTCTTCTATATATAATTATTTCTTTTTTTAAATATATTTTTATTGATTTCAGAGAGGAAGGGAGAGGGAGAGAGAAATAGAAACATCAATGATGAGAGAGAACCACTGACTGGCTGCCTCC
Organism: Myotis lucifugus; assembly: GCF_000147115.1. Classification (NCBI taxonomy): domain Eukaryota; kingdom Metazoa; phylum Chordata; class Mammalia; order Chiroptera; family Vespertilionidae; genus Myotis; species Myotis lucifugus. Next base: position 14,913,967 of record NW_005871059.1, on the reverse strand, counting down.
TGCACGCTCCCTACTGGGGATCGAGCCAGTAACCCAGACATGTGCCCTGACTCAATCTGCAGGTCAACACTCTATACACAGAACCAAGCTGGCTAGGGCTATAATTATTTCTTATATTCATTCTAAAGAATTCTAGCCTTCTAAAATCTCTTCTTAAAGAAACTCCTCCATCTCTCAAGCACTAGTAGTTGTCCTTTTATTCATCTCCACCAAGTTCAGCTAAGAATTGAAAACAAACAGTGAAGTCAATTTAAAACTCAACTTACAACATTGTGTGATCTTTTGGATGTTGGAAGAGATACGCTGGGCCAGCTGAGTGGGGTCACCAATGGTTCCTGGCACGTAAGACATGGTTGATCTGCTTAGTCACTAATTTCATCAGATGTTGGTGGGCTATACAGTTTTCTAAGCAGTCACCTAAATAACAAACAAAACAAAAAAAGTCGCATGGTTGTATTTTTAAAGTTATTGACTTATGGTTTCCAAACAGTCAATTTGGGAGGTTGCAAATACAAACTTGATTAACCTAACAGGGTTGAAATCTCTCCCCTATGTCTATCCAAAAAACTAAACTTTATAAGACACTATCAAGTTAAACATATTAAACAAAATAAGGTTCAAATTGTACATTCCCTTTGAACTTCTCTGATTTCTCTAAGGAAGAGTTTTAAGTCCTTTTTTCTGTGTATAATTTTATTTGTTTATATATTTTGTCTTTAAACTGTGAGCAACTTTAAGGCAGGGCCCACATGCTATTTATCTTTCTCCAACATTTAAAACAATTCCGGGCACAGAACAGATATTTAAATATTTATTAAACAGAATACAGACTTCAGGCTACCCCCAGGAATTTCATTACTCTAATGTAACATACAGCTCAGGAACATATGATTAATGGTCTCTAATTTTAGAGATCAAAAAGGAGGAAGGTCAAATTTGAAAGAGCAAAGTCAACAAGCGAGGAAGAAAGCAATGCCCTGTAAAATGCTCACCACACAAACGTCTTCCTGATAGAGCAAGAACAACTCTCCTCTTCCAGGGCCAGCATTAGGACAGGAAACGAAGCTGGGCTACTGCTATAGTAAGGAAGTAAGATGAAATTCTTTTCTTTTTCTAGCCACACCACACCACTGGGAGTTTGAAAAGAAAGAATGAAAAGGGGTGTCCTATGTACAGGACTGTGAACAACAAAGAATTTCAACTACTCCTACACCATCTTTTCACTGAGTGTGCATTGAATACTGCAGAGTTGTGGGCGGTCCATTTGTAAGCCAGCCGTCTACCACGAGTTTGCTAGAGGCCCAGCATTAAAAGAAGCACTCGGGCCGGCCAATGAACTAGGAGATCACAGTTTGATTCTCAGTCAGGGCACATGCCCAGGTTGCAGGCTTGATCCCCAGTAGGAGGCAGTAGGAGGTATGTTTCTCTCTCATTGATGTGTCTCTCTATCCCTCTCCCTTCCTCTCTCTAAAATCAATTTTTAAAAAAATTGAAAGAAGCACTTGGGAGCTGCAAGCAAATACAATAAAAGTAAAGTATTTGTTTAAGTCAAGTTTGTCTTTTAGGTGAAAGGATAAAGTTAATCATGTAAAACAACAAATGCAATACAAATCAGTGAAGAAAAGGTCAATACTGATAGGGACTGTGGAAAGGAAATATCACTCTTGCTCCTATCTAGAAAGAATTCATGAAACAGAAGCATAAGACTTGGGTCCCTGGTATGACGGGTATGGAAAACAAAGGCAAAGCGCTAAAACCTGGAGCGGGTAGACCCTGAACATGTGGACAGAGCAAACACACTGTGTCAATCACCAGAGGAAGGAGAGGTTCCGGGTCAACTCTGAGTCAGAAGATTCACGGCTGGGACAAGTGAGAGACAACACCGAAAGAAAAAGAGGAATGACCGAACATTTACTGCACATCTGCGCAATGGAAAGCATTTCACCAAGACTATCTAATTCAATTTTCAAAATCTCCCCTTTAAAGTAGGTAATGGCAAACACACCTGTTTTAACGATGAGCAAACTGTGGTTTATAAAGATTAAGTCACTGGAAAGGTAACCCAACCCATCCACCAGGTAGAGGTGGGATTCAATCTCAGGGTTCTGGTTCCAAAGCTACTCATGCTGGGCTCCCACACAAAACTAATGTCACAGAAGAGGGCGGGCCCTACAGGCCGGTTTAGTTTGAATGTGTTGTGATAAGAAACCACAGGAGAATTCTGGTAGCGGAGAAGAGTATTTCTGTTCTAAGGGTCAGTGCTGGCAGGAAGTACAATAGCTGAGCTGCTGAGATGGGTACAATACTGGTTTCATGCCTCAAACACCGACATGTGCCTGGCCACTCTGGAATTCCTGGGAGCTTTTTGATGCTCTCTATTCTTCTTCATGGATCCACAGGTCCAATTTATCTATTCTGGGCCCTCTGGACCTCACCAAGTCCTAGAAATAGACCCAAAACCAATTTCATAAAAGGGTAAATTAAAACCTCAATGCAGACAGCAGAGCCACTGCAGCAGGGTGGCAGAAATAAAGTTCCAGGCAGCTTTGGACTTGGGCCTGCAGTGACCTGAAGCTCTGGGCCCAGTCAGAACAAGACTGGATCTGGGGAGTCAATGAGACTAAGCATCTACCAACCAGCAATTGGATCTCAAAATTATGCATCTATTTTTTTTTCAAGAAGAGCTTTATTGAGATATAATTCATGTATCATATAATTTACCCACTTAAAGTGTATAATCCAGCCCTAGCTGGTTTGGCTCAGTGGATAGAGCATAGGCCTGCAGACTGAAAGGTCCCGGGTTCGATTCCAGTCAAGGGCACAAGCCCAGGTTTGGGGCTCGATCCCCAGTAGGGGGCGTGCAGGAGCCAGCCGATCAATGATTCTCTCTCATTGATGTTTCTATGTCTCTCTCCCTCTCCCTTCCTCTCTGAAATAATTAAAAATATATTTAAAAAATAAAAAATTGCACTATTTAGTACATTTGTAATTTTAAAAAATAATACTACTGAAGTGTGCAATCCAACAGTGTTTTTAAACATTCACCAAGTTGTGCAACCATCACCACATCACATTTCATTACCCTAAAGTCCATACCCATAAGCGGCCACTCCCCCTTGCTCTCCAACCTCCCCAGCTGTAGGCAACCACTAATCCACTTTGTATCTTCATAGGTATGCCTATCTGCACATTTCATATGAATGGAGTCATACAATATGTGTTCTTTTGTGACTGGCTTCTTCTCTCAGTATGTTTTCAAGGTCCATCCATATTGATGTATGAATCAATACTTCATTACTTTTATAGCCAAATAATATTCTACTACATGGTTAGAGGAAATTTTCTCCTGGCTCAATGACATCTTTCTTTTTCCTTTCCCTCTATCAACTAGAGCTCTAGAAAAACTGGCTCACAGCCAACACAAACACACTGGATGAGGAAATGTTCCTTTTTCTTACTTATGTACTCTCTTCTACCCTCTTGAGTGTATGTGTGTGAGAGGAGGGGTTCCTCCATCCACATACACAAACACACCTATATACAAATGAATCTCCCCTCCATGTCTGCACGTCATCCTCTTAACTCCAATTAGTGTCTACATGGTCTTTGCAGCTACAGGAACTCACCAATTTCCTTTGAACTGGCAACAAGAGATCTCTGTCTTGGACGAGACACTAAGCATTGGGGCATGGACAAAGCAGTAGAAATAGTCAGTTTCACTTTCTAATCCTGAGCACAAGCATAAAGCATTGGATTTCCCTCCACACCGTGTCCCCAAATGTAAGAATATATTTGTCAAAATATAGCATTTGACAGAAAAGGCAATGTTTTGTTGGTTTTTTCCCTTCACGTCTGATTTTAAAGAAAGTAACAACCTAAAAAGCAAGAAGGGGAGGCATCTTGAAACATTCTATGTATCTTTAAAGGTCTTTGTATAAACCAATTAATGAGAGGCAGGCAGTCTATTTTGTAGACTGCTCTGTTCTCCGTACCTGGCTATATAACAGGTGCTTAATAAATATTTGTAGAAAGAGTGAATACATGTACCTATTTCCTAAGAACACACAACCAGTTTGAGGGTAAATGTCACTATTTCTAAGACACTGAATTCCAGTGCCTTCTTTCAGAGCCTGAATGGCCCAGGCTTACTGCTGCCTTTAGGCCCCGGCTTGGCGCCACTTCCTGTCTAAAGACGCTTCTTCCCATGATCTCCATGTGACTGGCTCCTTTTTCGCAACATTTCGTCACATGCTAGAGAAGCCTTCAGTGACCACTGGATATGAAGTGAGAGGGGAGGGGTGCCTCCATTGATCTCTCTAACTTACTGCATCATAGTGCTACTCATCATATAAAGTGACCTACTTAGTATATTGTTTAATACCTACCCATACCTCTGGAATATAAATATGAGAGATTAACCACATTTTTTAGCTCAGCTCTTCCATCTGTTAAATTATTAGATTATCTGATTTCAGTTCACAATGCCAAGAATTATTTTTCACCCTTTCATGCACTAAGCTTCCAAATTTTAAATGGAATCACGGCAAACTTTACCCAGACTTACTGCAGATGTTTTATATATTTTGCAACCACCAGCACCTAGCTAAAGTCTGGTACCCCAAACAAAACTTTTGGTTTGACTTTTTTATTGGGAGCAGAAGTAAAATGTTGAAGAAAAATGATGTAGACCTTAATCAGTTAATATGGTATCATATTAACTTCTACAGAAACTTTAAAACTACAGTATAATTCTTAACTAGTCACAAGTTTGAGACAAACTTCTCAAAGTGGCCTGTAAAGCAGAGCTGGCCCACATCACAAGACAGTTTAACCCTGTTATCAGTTTATGCCCCTGAGGCTCAGGCCACCTCCAACATTACTAAACAGAGCAGCATTTCAAAACCATTTCCTTTTCTCCCAGATCCCGTACAGGTTTTAAATTTTACATAGTTCTAGTCAGAATACATTGATGGAAATTAAACAAAATTAATGTATGCATACAAGAGCCAGGCAAATGCAAGAAACGTAAGAGAGAAAAATATATTAGTAGCATCTGACCAGAAAAGCAATGTTGTTTCTTTGTGTCTGAATTTAAATAAAGTAACAACCTAGAAAACAAGAGAAGGGAGGCATCTTGAGATACTTTGTGTTTTTAAACGTCTTTATGGAAACCAATTCATGACATGTATTGAGAACATCAAGGAAAGTTAGATTTAATCCAGCCAAATAGAAAATCGACCACAATGAGCCTCTGAATAAAGGTATCTGGTCCCTTTACTGTAGCCCTATAAGTCTCAGTTCTTCCAGATCCGGAAGGAGAACTTTAAAATGTGTTTTCTAAATCAGTGGGTTAAAAAGAGGAAGAGGTCAGTTCGTGTCTTGATGGGGGCAGAAGCCGGGTTCCAGAGCTGGCGGGGGCTGGCTCCCGGCCGGTCCCGCCCTGGTGCGCGCTGCCCGCAGGGCGCCCGAGCGAGCGGGGCCGGGCGTGGGGGAAGGCAGCGAGGCTGCAGGCCCCGACCGGCTTCGCCTGCCCGGCGCAGACCGCGCCCGCTCCACCCGTGAATCGGGGGGTGGGGGCTGTGGGCGCGCCGGTAGTGGGGATCCCAGTCCTCGGCCCCCCGAGCGTCTACGCAAAGAGCAGAACGGCCTCCTGACGACGCGATTAAAGTAGGAGGCGCTGCGCTTGCAGGGACATCGGACCTCGGGTGTCCGACCAGGGACCCCCTTACCATGCTCGTCTTACCGCAACCTCCTCGGCTTCCTGCTCCTGCACCTACTCCCCCTCCGACAACAGGCTCCCACGGGCGCCGCGCCCCCAGCTACAATTCTCAGCCGCCGGGTGTTGGCGACGGGACACCCACTGCGCATGCCCACAACACAGCCCAGGAAGGGGGCGGGGATTGCCTTTCTCCCATTGGCGCGCGGTGCTGAGTGACAGCGGTCGTCTCCCGCCCCTTGTGATTCCAAACGAAGGAATGGGCATATCTGCAAAATTGCAAGGGAAGTATTTGGGGGGCGGAGGGGGTAGGGGGGTGGGGGTCTGACTTACAGATGGTGAACGCCCTAGCTGGCGTGCAAAAATCAAGAGAAAGAAATGGAGGGCAGCTGTCTTTATCCGGTGGTGCCGGCCTCCCTTAGACTCAGGATTTCATCCCGCCCCATCAGCTCATTCTGGTCTTGTTTCTAACCCTTGACTCTGCAGGAGACCGATTTCACAGTTCCAGTAAAAACTGCGAACGCAAATCAACAATCCTGGCAGGAACAATGAAAGAATAAGTCAGGAGTCACCTCCATGTGCTCATCTAGTGGGCAAGTCTTCATAGCACACCAGGCATTCTAAGCATCCTGGAAGGGCAGGGCATATTTTGCACAGGGCTTGAAAAAAGCAGGAAGTCTTCTAATAACAACTATTCAAAAATAACGTCGTTGTTAGATAAAAAGCATCACTTTCTTCAAGTGAAATAGTACCTCACCAAATTGGCTTGGCCTTTGCTTGTATCAGGGCAACATTATTTTCTGAACGGATCCCCAGGACATCAAAAGTACAGATGCACTAAAGTGGAAAAAAAGCAACTCCAGAATATTTTGCATTGGTACCACCTGAGCAAATTCTAGTTTGTTTGGTGCTTTATATACATATACTTAAGTACAAAAATAAGGGCAGCCACGGATAAGAAACAAGGATCTCTTGGTTTATCTTTCATTTTTTACTTTTAACAAAAAAATGGGAGCAAGAAATATTTTGTATTTCTCATCTTTATTGAGGAAAACTACAGTGCAAGTGTGTTAAGAAGCAGCAACTTATTATACTCTGTCCCTGTAAAGAGGGAGCAATAGAGAGGTGGGCATTCCGCCAAGTAGAAACACACATTCCATCTAAAAGCGTAGTATGATTCAGCTGTAGCTGATGCGGACTTTGAGGGATTTTGGCCTAATATAGTCAAATTATCTGCTTTGTTAAGATATAATGGAAATTCAGATTTTTATGTGAAATTTCTCCCTTTTTTCAGTATTCTTAAATTTTGATTAAACATTCTGTGGTCAGATAAAATATGTCTCAACCTCTGTAATAGACAGTAGTGTCAACCATAGAGTTTTAAAGCTGGAGAGGCCCTTATAGATGATCTGGCTCCACTTCCACATTTCACATATTAAAGAAACTGAAACTAAAAGAAAGTTCATCAAAATCACCCAAATGACTATGAGCAGCACAGGTCCAGATGACTGAATTCAGAATCTTGAGTACTTCCTACCATATAATTCATTCAGAAGTATTCATTGAAAACCTGTCCTATGTCAGCTGCTGTTCTGAGCACTGCAGATAACTAAGAGGACTAGGGTATTTTCCCTCAAGGAGTTGAAGGAGTGAGATCCTCCCCAGGACACTGTAAGAGGTGCTATGATGAAGATGTGTACCCAGCACCATGGGATCCCAGAGATAAGGATGCCTCACTATGGAGTCAGGGACCATTTCAAAGGGGGAAGTGTTAACAGAATCTTGACAGATGTGTTAAGAGTTCACCAGGAAGACAAAATGGGAAAGGCAAAAGGAAGAGCACATAAAAATGTATAAAACCATAGACAAGTGCAAACTCTTAAGTATCCTTCCTTCCTATCTAATAATAGACAAACATGGTAATTGACCATACCTTTGCTACGCCTCCCATTGGCTAATCAACATGATATGCAAATTAACCACCAACAAAGATGGCAGCTAATTTGTATACTGCAGGCAGGGCGGGACAGCACAGCCACCAGCATGAGCCGCCATCCCGGCCGCAGCCTGGCCCCAGAAGCCCCAGAAGCCGCCCAGAAGCCGGTGATCGGGGGAAGATGGGGGTCCCCTGCCCAGGCCTGACACCTCTGGCAGAGGCGTCAGGCCTGGGCAAGGGGCCGCCAAACTGGCGATTGGTGTGAACTACAGAGGAAACACCTTTTCTGACCGCTCATTGGTTAAGCTCCCTGTATGCCAGTGGTAATATTCTTAGTAACTTGGGTAATAAGAATCCAAGAAGGTGATGTAGGGTTTTTCACCACACTCCTGGCGAAAAAAACGTAGGTCCGCTGCTGGAGGGCTAAGAAATGTCATATCCTGCCCTAGCCGGTTTGGTTCAGTGGATAATGCCTTGGCCTGCCGATGGCAGGGTCTGAGTTCAATTCTGACCAAGGGCATGTACCTAGGTTGCAGGCTCCTCCCTGGCCGGGGCCCAGGTCAGGGCTCATGCAGGAGGCAACCAATCAAAGTGTTCCTCTCACTTTGATGTTTCTCTCTGTCTTTCCCTTTCTCTTCCACATTCTCTAAAAATCAATGGAAACATATCCTCAGGTGAGGATAAAAAAAATAATAAAGAAATTATTATTATATGAAAGACACATCTTGAAAATGCCTAAAGAAAGTTGTCATTTTTTCATAGTGAAGGGACTGGAGTCCGTGTTGATGAAAAAACCTTGCTGGCTGCGGTGACTGGCAGTGGCTGCAGCAGCGGGGTGATGGGGCTGGTGCCTTCCCCTGATCAGCCCGGTCACCTCCCACAAAGGGAGGCCAGACTGCGGCTTAGGCCCTATCCCCAAGGGGAGCAGGGAGCGGGCCTAAGCCGTCACTAGGACATCCCCTGAGGGCTCCCAGTATGTGAGAGGGGGCAGGCTGGGCTGAGGGACACCCCCCCCCCCAGTGCACGAATTTCGTGCACCGGGCCTCTAGTCACTATGTAATTTTATTTAGATAAAACCTAATGAGTGTGTTAGAAGGCCGTGCGACTGGTAAGGCAAGTGCCATTTATACAATGGAAAGCCTTTTTATCATATTGAGTATCAAATAGGAGTTAAACTATTAAAGAATTCTAAGCAAGGTGTGTGTGATATACTCATAATTCCATGCAATGAAGAAAACCCTGGAGAAGTGGAAGAAATTAAAAGGGAAATACAATTGAGATGAGAGAGAGAGAGAGAGAGAGAGAGAGAGAGAGATTACAACTATCATTTAGGAGGCTATTGCAATAAGAATCTCCCCAATATCAGAGATACTTTTTTAAAATATGCTTTTATTTTTTTTTAAATATTTTATTGATTTTCTACAGAGACGAAGGGAGAGGAATAGAGTTAGAAACATCGATAAGAGAGAAACATTGATCAGCTGCCTCCTGCACACCCCCTACTGGGGATGTGCCGGCAACCAAGGTACATGCCCTTGGCCGGAATCGAACCCGGGACCCTTCAGTCCGCAGGCCGACGCTCTATCCACTGAGCCAAACCGGTCAGGGCTAAAATATGCTTTTATTGATTTTTGAGAGGAAGGGAGAAGGAGAGATAGAAACATCGGTGGTCCATTGGCTGCTGGGCATGTGACCTGACAGGGAATTAGACAGTGACGCTCAACCACTGAGCAACACCAGCCGAACCCAACATCAGAGATATTGAAGGACTGACCAAGGCAAATGCATTGGAGAAGAAGAGGTTAGGAATGTTTTGAGAAATATTTTAGAAGACTTGGAAATCAAGTAGATATGGAGATTACTCCTACTCTTAGGATATGTGAAATTCAGCTGAACACAATGTAGCTGAGATCTAAGTTTGTTAATAAAGTCATTGAAGTTTGAGGATGGAGGTGGTGAAATGAGGGAACAAAGTGACAGTAAGTTTAGCATTGAACATGTTATCTCTTAATATTCTGGGAAAGTGATATCCAGTTTGAGATGTTCAGTGACCTACAGGTACTTAAAAATGTGAGGCAGAGTTCAGGATAGAGCTGTGGTTGGAGCTATGGGAAGCTAATTCTAAGGATGGAATGTTATGAACTTTCTATGTTTAAGGAGGGCATAGGAAAAACAAACCTGACAAGAAGTAATCAGAAAAACAGGAAATAAACCGGGAAAAGGTAAACTAAAGAATGAAGGAAAACATCTCAAAAAGAGGTAATGATCTATGATATTACATATCACAGTGAGTTCAAGTAAATTAAGAACTGAAACTTGTACATTGGACTTGAGAATTAAGAAGTGGTTGGTGTTATGGACACAGACAATAGGGTAGTGAAGACCTGGGGGTGGAGGTAGGGGTTTGGAGGAGAAGGGAATAATATATGTACATATATATAAAGAAGTGGTTGGTGAATTTAGGAAGAGGCAATCCAATCATTCAAGGAACTATCATGCAAAGAATTTACATGGTACATAAGGTCTGGTGTATTCTCCAA
>NW_005871059.1:14798868-14903675 GCF_000147115.1 Myotis lucifugus | reverse complement strand
CATGCTGGCACTGCTGTGGCCCACTCAGGGTGCATGATGGAGGCTTTGTAGAAACCCAAACTCCATGGAAGAAATGCTGTGAGACCCAGGGGTATTGGAATGTCCCTGGTGGCTGGATCTCCTGGGAACAAATGGCCGAAGTCAGCTGGGATTGAGCAAATGAGGGGGGCGGGGGGTGGTTATAAACTATATGAGAAAGAACAAAAATAGCCAATAATTACGCTTGAAAAGCAAATAAAAGTACACAAAAGCAAAATAAAACAAGACGTTTTATTGTTGCTGTTTTGACCTAGCAAATAAAAAACAAACCTGGATTTAATAAGGAGAGAATCTATTCAGAAGCTATTGTAATGGGGAGAAATCTTTGACCATAAGTTTTGCAGATGTTTCATGATTTAGGCAATAGTATTATATTTATATATTAATATATATATATATATATATATATATATATATAGAGAGAGAGAGAGAGAGAGAGAGAGAGAGAGAGAGAGAGAGAGAGAAAGGAGTAAACAAGACTAGAAAGAATTGGGTGTGAGGACTTGGAATGAATGGACTTGACAAGCTCAGAAAATGTTTCACCTTGAGGCCAGTCTAGAGGGGTCGCTGTTGAGGAGGGGCTGGCAGTTTGCTGGCCAGGCTGAGGCTGGACTGAAGTTCAGGCACCTGGGGGGAAGGGGAGAATCTTAACCAGTTTGGCTAGCAAGCCTTTTGTTCTGATTGATCTGTACTGACAGAAGCTTAGTTAATCATTTATGAGGCAAAGAGTGGGAATTTGGCCTTGTCCAGCCTTGTCGTAGGTAAATGAGCAGGAGTGGGGATTTCCAGGGAGAGGGAATTCTGTGAGTTTTATCTAAGTCATATGAGCAAGGGTGGTTATATACAATAAGCCCATTTCCCAGAGCGCAAATGTATGAGGATTTCTTTATCACTGTTTTCATGATCACAAGGCTCATGTAAAATTCAGCATCGTCAGACACCTAAGAGACTGGCAATATGAGAAAGGATGTAATACATGGTGCTGCCAAGGGTAGGTATATGGGGAAATGGGCACTGCCTTATAGTGTGGCAGCTCTTCAAACTGACACAGCCTTTCTGCAAACTTTCAAATGTAATGTAAGCTCATCAACCTCATCTTTGGAAATTGATACTGAGACAATGCTTGGACAAGTGTGCTGATATAATCTATAGTATGATATTACTTTAAATACCAAACATTTGGGAACAACATAAATATCTATCATTGAGATCCATTAAGGATATTGCACACACATAACAATGTGGCATTAGCAAAGATAATGGAGAGTTAGATGGTGTAGTGATTAAGGATTGCTCTCTGGAGTCAGGCCGCTTGGGTTCAAACCCCAGCTTCAGCATTTATTGACATGTAATCTTGGGCAACTCCATCTCTCTGTGTCTCAGTTTTTTTCACATGGGAAACAGAAATGTATTTACATCACAGGCTTGTGAGAGGGATTACATGAGTTAATACAAGCTAGCATGTAGTGTAACATAAATATAATAGTGTAGTTAGTATTACTAGATTTATATTATTGGCAAAGGTGTCTTCCCTATATTAAATATGAAATCCAGTTACAAAATAAAATATGTGTTATTATACCATTTTTAAATGGCACCAAAAGCAAAGGCAACAAAAGAAAAAACAAACAAGTTGGACCACAAACTAAAAGGCTTCTGTACAGCAACGGAAACCATCCATAAAATGAGCCCGGCTGGTGTGGCTCAGTGGTTGAGCATCAACTCATGAATCAGGAGGCCCTGGTTGACTCAGGGTCAGGGTACATGCCTGGGATCGATCCCCAGTAGCGGGTGTACAGGAGGCCACCAGTCAATGATTTTCTCTCATCATTGACGTTTCTATCTCTTTCCCTCCCTTTCCCTTCCTCTCTGAAATCAATGAAAAAACATTTAAAAATGATGCTCAACATCACTAATTATAAGGAAAATGAAAATCACAGCATGCACGAATTTCGTGCACCAGACCACTAGTTAATAAATAATACAAGAATAAACTCTGTTTTTTTGTATTCACAACTGTAAACCTCCTTTTGCCCCACCATGTATGTAAGACTGCAGGAGTTCAAAACGAGCCACCCCAAGATGTGTTTCTGTGGTATGTGGATTGTTTTGAGCTAAAGGCAATTCTAGTTTCAGGCTCAAGAGAAACATCTGCCCCTCCCTTTAACTACCTAAAAGAAGTTGACTTAGGGGCTTTGCCCATAATAAGAGATTATCAGTGATAACTTTTTTGTCCCACCTGTATGACAAGGGCAAGTTTTTATTCACTAAACACCTGCTCTTCTTATCATTCTGCAGTGAAGCCCCCAAGGTGCATTACCTCATCCCTGGCTCATGATGTCATATATACTCTACCTCAGTCTTCCTATCTCTGAACCTCTAGGGCATGTGGGGTCTTTGACTAGCTCATGTGTGTGTGGGCTAGCTCATGTGTGTGTGGGGTTCCCATACATATGTATGTATTAAATTTGTTTGTTTTTCCTTGCGAATCTGCCTCATGTCTATTTGATTATTAGACCAGCCAGAAGAACCTTGAGGGTAGAGGAACATTTGTTCCTCCCCCACAGGACCACAAAACATTGGGTGGGAGTTATTTGGAGTCAGTGAATGTCATCTTGGGGTCAGTTATTTTACCTGTTACTCCTGTAACACTGCAACCCCTGCAAACTGTATGCACAATGTTAAGTGAAGGTGAAAAGCCCCAGAAACAGCCAAACAATTATAAATCCTCATGTACACAGCCTTTCTTTTTCTTATATGATTAACAAATGGAGGCTCAGAGAGTTTGGAGATGTGTGCAGGGTCGCAGAAATCAGAAACTTGAATCCTTGTGTCCTTACTCTCTTCAGAGTCTCTTTGATGAGAGAACTTTCTACAAGAGATGCCATCAACCTGGCTCTCCCCAAGCTCTTGCCCACGCCCCCCCCCCTCCACTCCCTAGGGATGGTCCTCCCTCTTTCTAGAGTTCTTCTCTCAGAGCACTGACTTGTCTACTTGCTTACCCGAAGTAGGATATGAAGCTGTTCAGGCTAGGGACTGCGACTTTCATCACATTCTTTGCACCTAGCACTTTGCACCTAGCATGGGATGCCTGGCTAGAAGGTGCTTAGCAAGTGTGAAAGGAATGAATGGGTTTTTCTGACTCCAAGTTTAGAGCACTTCCCTTTTAATAGTGCTACTTCCCCAGGAGCAGTATTTCTCAAAAAGTGTTCTGTGAAATGTCACAATCATAAGAGGTGCTTGATTTAAAAAGCATATTTCCGATTTCACTTCAGTTCTTGAGATTAGAACTTCCGGGTGTAGGGCCTGGAAACCTTAAACAAGTCCCTCATGTGATTCTAACAAAGGCAAAAGTTCAGAAACCTTTCTTTGAGTTGTTTTTCTGGAGGTGCCTTGGAAGGGAGCGAGTAGATAGCTAACTGGCACGCTTGCAAAGTGTTTGTTGGGAGGCCCTCCCCTCCCCTCTTTTTGTGTATGTGTGTGTGTGGGGGGGGCGGGTGTGGGGGTCATTTTTAAACAGTCACTTCTAAGCATTTACCTGTTTAGCTTTTGTGTCTCCTTGTTTGGTCAGCCCAGTATTGTTCAGAGTGACCACTAAGGGGCAGCAGAGTATGGAAAAGTAAGAGAATCACAAAGCACAGTGGAGACATTACCTTTGAAATAGTTCAGTAATAAAGATGCTCCAATCCCCTTCCTACCTTTACCTACCATGTAAATGCCTCATTTCATCAATGTCCTCTGCCCCCCTGCAGCCAGATTTACCATTGATAGCTCTTGCCTGAATCAGTGTTAATTGTGATGGCTTTAAAATTATGATGTTTTGCCCCGGTGGGTGTGTCTCATGTACTGAAATGTTGTTAGTTTGATCCCAGTCGGGGCACATGCCCAGGTTGCGTGCTTGATCCCCAGTAGGGGGCACGCAGGAAGCAGCTGATGGTTGTTTCTCTCTGGCATTGATGTTTCTCTCTCTCTCTCTCTCTCTCTCTCTCTCTCTCTCTCTCTCTCTCCCCCTCCCTTCCTCTCTATCTAAAAAGCAATAAAAACCTTAAAAAAATAAAATTATGGTGTTTTAGCTCTAGCACTCTCTCAACGTGTATCTGTTAGAAATTATTTTACTTTAAGAAAAAGCCCTCCTGCATGTACATATGTATGTATGTATGTTTGTATGTCTCTCTATTTTAGCTCATGGATTCCCATTTTCCCCCAATGGCTTATAAATTTTTACTTTCACTAATTATTTTGGTATTTAAGTTGTCCCATATTTAGCCAGTAGGATCCCATTCATACTACAACAGTGTCCTTGTGAAATGCTCCAACTTCTTTTTACATTTCTTAGTTTCTGATATAAAAATATTGAAACAGGAATTTTAGGGGAATATAGGCAGGCTTAGGGAATTTTTAGAATTGGGGTCCCATGGAAAAACACAGGGCTACAGACTGGGAGAAGGTACATTTCCCTAACACAAGGAAGCCTGGTGCAGTTACATTTCCATAAGACAAGGGAGCAGCAACAGATACATTTCCGTAAGACAAGGGAACTGGAAATAGCCCAAAAGGTCTATATTTACAAAATAAAGAAGGAGGAAGATAGCCCAGAGGGAATAGGAGGACAACGAGGGAGGAGAGCCTCAGGAGTCACTATAGTAACCAATTCGAAAGGAAATATTGACCAATCAGAGCAGGGGTCCTCAAACTTTTTAAACAGGGGGCCAGTTCACTGTCCCTCAGACCGTTGGAGGGCCGGACTATAGTTGAAAAAAAAAACTATGAACAAATTCCTATGCACACTGCACATATCTTATTTTGAAGTAAAAAAACAAAATGGGAACAAATACAATATTTGTATTTGCATGTGGCCCATGGGCCGTAGTTTGAGGACCCCTGAATCAGAGGGATATCAGAGTACATGAACTGCAGCCTTTATAAACCATGGAAACAGGAAGTCGGTGGGACCCTTTCCCCCTCCCCACATGGAAGTCTGTACTTGTTCTTCAATAAATCTCCACCTTTGCTATACTACCCTCTGTCTGTGGATTCATTCTTCGACTCCGATGGACAAAGAATCCGGGTTCCAGTCCAAAAATTACTTTTCAATATGTTTCAGTTTCTTCCTGTGTCTCCTTGTCCCAAGTGCTTGAATGAGTCATTTCTTTGAGAAGCCCTAGTTTCATGTACTGGTGAAAGCTATTAAACACCAACATGTGCGTCTCAGGAGTGCGCATTCGTCCTCAAGTATCTTTGCTTCTTGGGGGGAGGGGTGGGGGTAGCGTTCAGACACTCTATAGCATTGAAGGCGGCTCTTTTAGGGCCTGAGTATAGAGACCTGAGGAAGCATCACTCTCCCTTAGCACAGCAGCAGCATCACTTGGGCACCAGTGAGGTGGGGAGTGCTGAAGAGACAGCATCTTTTACATAGACACTCAGACTCTCAGTCAAGGTCCCAGCCATGGTGGCAGTGGTGAAATTCCTTCAGCCAGCTTGAAAGATGTGGTGGACTTGATTAGGACAGCTGAGGCAGAAGAATTCAGAAGGGTGGGGCGTGTCACATGGTGATTTTATTGGGTAGACTGTCTTGTGAGCACATGGATGCACCCATCCGAGGCCTCCCAAGAGTAACTGGAAGATACTTTGTATGGAAGAGACTTAGATTTATGCGGTCAGGCCAGTGAGGCCATAAATATAAACTGGGAAGTAAAAGTAAAAATGGATGAATTCAAAATTCACAGACTGGGGAAGCCTATCACCTAGAGAATACAGGTATATAGATAAAAGGTCCACATATACAACTGTATGTACATACGTTCTTCTAGGATACTACCTTTTCAACAGAGGCCAGACTATGAGATAAATGGTAATAAAAATAGTCCAGTCTCTAGCTCAAAGATTAAGATTTAGATGCATGGTTAAATAAAGTAAAAATGAATTATTGCCCTGACTGGTTTGGCTCAGTGGATAGAGCATCGGCCTGCGGACTGAGGGGTCCCAGGTTCGATTCCAGTCAAGGGTATGTACCTTGGTTGCGGGCACATCCCCAGTAGGAGGTGTGCAGGAGGCAGCTGATCGATGTTTCTCTCTCATCAATGTTTCTAACTCTCTATCCCTCTTCCCTCCTCTCTGTAAAAATAAAAATCAATAAAATATATTTTTAAAAAATTAATTATTCAATATTGTTTGGGCTCTAGTTGCACCTTGGATGACTTAGCATAAATCCATTCCTTCCAGAGACATGACTAATCTACATACACCCCTCCAGATCATCCCAGGTTGCCTACTCCTCGGTGAAAGGTTTCAAACCACACTGTTTTGCATTTAAGGATGGGAAGGTGAGTGACTAGGTGAGTCGCTGCTTATTTTAATCAATCTTACTGATTTTAGATATCTAAAACTGTCTATTAGCCCAGAAAAATACTTACACACTGATTATATTAGTATCAATTCGATGAGATTAGTTCTCCAAATCATCTCCAGCTGTCTAAACTATGAATGGCGATAAAAGTAAAAAACAAAACAAAACACAAACTCTGGGAATATAAACAATGAAAGAAATACATTCAGCAAGTAAGTTGAGCAAGCTATTATAAGTAAATGTTTCCTCAGCCTTCACACTCTATACTATAGGGATTTTTGAGGTTACAATTTGAAGGAGATGCAATTTACTTCTTCTTGAAAAAAAATGAAGAATAGTTTAATTATTGTGAAGTGGTTGCTCAGGGGAGATAACTCAGTAAATAAAACTCAGCTATTGGTCCCCTAATTATTTCTCAACTCAGGTGGTTATAGGTGAGATTTTAAAAGGTAAACACAATAAAGGGATTTTCTAATGATTAGCAAATTACATTCTATAAAATATATGATAATATATAACATTGGACTAAGTATCCTGCCAGCCAATTATTTAGTACTAAATTTGACTATAAGTTTAATGGCATTCTGCAACAAGTTTCCACTCTAAATATATTAAAAATTTTGGAATAAGTACTTTTTGGAAAGACTAAGAGGTTACAGTTAATATGCAAAAAAAAAAAAAAAGGTAGAAAAGTTCCTAACGTTCGTTTTAACTATATTTTTTTTCTTTGCCACAGATTGTCATCTCCTTGTTTTAAATTGCTGAAACAGAAAATCTGAGAACTTTGAAATAACTCCAATGAGAAGGCATGGCGAACAACTCCCAAGCTGAAGCAGTGGAACTCTGCTACGAGCATGTGAACGGCTCCTGTGTTAAGACGCCTTACTCGCCAGGACCTCGAGCCATTCTGTACGCCTTCCTTGGTTTGGGGTCTGTGCTGGCCGTGTTCGGGAACTTACTGGTCATTACCGCTATCCTGCACTTCAAACAGCTGCACACACCTACCAACTTTCTGATTGCATCCCTGGCCTGTGCGGACTTCCTCGTGGGAGTGACGGTGATGCCCTTCAGCACAGTGAGGTCTGTGGAGAGCTGCTGGTACTTTGGGGAGACTTACTGTAAATTTCATACATGTTTCGATACTTCCTTCTGTTTCGCTTCTTTACTTCATGTATGCTGTATCTCCATTGATAGATACATCGCTGTTACGGATCCTCTGACCTATCCAACCAAGTTCACTGTCTCGGTGTCAGGAATATGCATTGTTCTCTCTTGGTTCTTTTCTGTCACCTATAGTTTTTCTGTTTTTTACACTGGGGCCAATGAAGAAGGAATTGAGGAACTGGTAGTTGCTCTAACCTGTATAGGAGGCTGTCAGGCTCCATTGAATCAAAATTGGGTTCTACTTTGTTTTCTTCTATTCTTTATACCCACTGTGGCCATGGTGATTCTATACGGAAAGATATTTTTGGTAGCTAAACATCAGGCTAGGAAGATTGAAAGTACAGCCAGCCACGCTCAGTCCTCCTCGGAGAGTTACAAGGAAAGAGTAGCGAAGAGGGAGAGAAAAGCTGCTAAAACGTTGGGTATTGCTATGGCAGCATTTCTTGCCTCTTGGCTGCCATACATCATTGATGCTGTGATTGATGCTTATATGAATTTTATAACTCCTCCTTATGTGTATGAGATCTTAGTGTGGTGTGTTTATTATAATTCAGCTATGAACCCCTTGATATATGCTTTCTTTTATCCGTGGTTTCGGAAGGCAATAAAACTTATTGTAAGTGGCAAAGTCTTCAGGAGTGATTCATCAACAATTAACTTATTTTCTGAGGAAGCAGATATAGATTAACAAGATTACTCCAGGGACTTCAAAATTAACATGGAATTAAGGTCAAGTGCAAAATTAAACACTTGACTCCAGAGCAGCAACTGTAATCATTTGCCAGGTAGGAGGATATTACATTTAACAAAGCCCTTGTCATCTTCAGGCATTTTCACATTAAATTTTAAAAATTTAGTGATGGGTGAATAAAATGTGATGATTACTTCCCACTTAGTATCTGTCTATGGTTTTTTAATTTTTATGGTAATTTCCAATGCCTTCTCAATTTCCTATTTGCTTTTTCAAATAATTGAAGCTTTGCAATTTCTCCCACACTTAATACCAATGTTCAGTTTTCTAAAATACGTACAGATAAAACAAGTCTCTGCCTAACTTGCAATTTAGATTCTTTGGGGACAAAAATCTTCTTTGAAGCATATTTTGTCTGAGAAACATGTATAAGATTATAAGTTCTTGAAACTTTTTAAAATCTAAAATGAGTTTATGAAACCTGAAATGTGGAACTTCCTAGCAACTGAAGATTGTCTGGAAAACACTGAGAGTCTGGTGTTTTCTGAACCCTGGCAACACTTCTCTTCATTTTAGAACATGTTCACGAAAATCATATACAGTGATTATATGATTTTATGCTACACCTTACTTTGGAAAAACATAATTTATTATGGTCAAATAAGCTTGTGGACAAAAGGATGGTTTCTGTCATTTTTAAAAAGTAATTTGAAATAAAATGATTTCATAAAAAAGCTAATTCAAATTCACATTATTTTTCACTTTAGAGTTCTCTCTTTGTGCCAGACACTGTATTTGGCATTGGAAGTATAAAACTGAGTGATCCAAACATAACCAAGGATTATTTCAAAAATAGCAAATACTCAAACTGGTCTTATACACTCCATGGATAGCTTGTGTTCTCATCTGAGAACATTCCTTAGTCACATACATTTTAATTTAAAAAATATGTTGAGCCCTAACCGGTTTGGCTCAGTGGATAGAACATTGGCCTGCAGACTGAAGGGTCCCAGGTTCGATTCCGGTCAAGGGCATGTGCCTTGGTTGCGGGCACATCCCCAGTGGGAGGTGTGCAGGAGGCAGCTAATCGACGTTTCCCTCTCATCGATGTTTCTAACTCTCTATCCCTCTCCCTTCCTCTCTGTAAAAAATCAATAAAATATATTTAAAAAATATGTTGATAAGTTGAGTGTTTTAGGATAGAGTAAAAATTTGAAAAATTAATAATAGGTTATTTGCCTTCTCAAGTCTTTGACACAGCTTTAAAATTTTTAGGTAGTTAATTTTCACAGACTATTTTGTAACAAACTTATTTTATGACATGAAAAGAAGAGGTGACTAAATAAGTAAAGTTACATAAACATTACATTACATATGTTTTATAAATGAACCACTTTGGAAATACTTTACATAAGATTAGGATTTTTTTTTTCATATTTGCCCATTAATACCTTCCAAATAGAGCTGACACTATTTAGGGGGGGAAAGGGGGGAACAGATGAAGACACCTGTGTCAGGAATTGCTAAGAATAAAAAATACAGCCAAAACCAGTTTGGCTCAGTGGATAGAGCGTCGGCCTGCGGACTGAAGGGTCCCAGGTTCGATTCTGGTCAAGGGCATGTACCTGGGTTGCGGGCACATCTCCAGTGGGAGATGTGAGGGAGGCAGCTGGTCGATGTTTCTCTCTCATCGATGTTTCTAACTCTCTATCTCTCTCCCTTCCTCTCTGTAAAAAATCAATAAAATATAAAAAAAAGAATAAAAAATACATTTTATATATTACTAGAGGCCCAGTGCACAAAATTCATGCATGGGAGGAGAGTGTCCCTCAGCCCAGCCTGCACCATCAATAATCCAGGACCCCTCGGGTGATGTCTGACTGCTGGTTTAGACCCGATCCCGCAGGACCACTGTCTCCTAACTGCTCGCCTGCCTGCCGGCCTGATCTCCCTAACTGTTCTCCCCCTGCTAGCCTGATCACCCCTAACTGCCTCTGCCTTGGCCCTGCCACCATGGAAGGACGTCCAGTCTAATTAGCATATTACCCTTTTATTAGTATAGATTGTCCTCAAGAAAAATAATTGTGTAGGTATTATAAACAGCACACTTTAAATTGCATTATTGAGGACTGAAAAATGTCATCATTGATGTTTTTATTCCTCTTTTCCTCTCCCTTCCTGTCTTAAATCAATAAAAATATTTTAAAAAACAGAATAAGTAGTCAAAGGTGAGACAGAATCTGAGCATGCAGAAAAGATGGTTCATTACAAAAGGCCATGGGACAGGAAAGCAACCAAAATGAAAATTAGAAAGAATTATGAGAGAAATAATGACAAAGCAACAAAATAAACTGTAACAATTTAATAAAAATTATATTTCACAGGAGGGAAATATGATTTTGGCCATGATTGAATAGCTTATTTCAAACCACCCCTCCCACAGAGAACAATTGTAAAACTCAATTGAACACATGGAACAACTATTCAAAACCTTGGAAAGCAACCAAGGGATAACTTGGGATAGATTGGACACAAGTATGGAGAGAAGGGGACACGGAGGTGAGCGGGCCTTCTCCAGCAGCTGGAAGGACAATACAAGGCAAAGGAGGAAATTGCCAGCACCTGCACAGACTCTCAGAATAGCATCCACACTGATGGCCATTGCCCAATCTCAACGTAAGGCTTTTTTCAGTGTTTTAAAATATCAACGCAGAATATTGACCCAGAAAACAAGTGGTCACATTCTGAAGACCACTTCATCAAAAAAAAAATTATTTTTAATCATAAAAGCTGAAATAGGGGAAGTTTAAGAATTAATTCAGAATTACTAAATGACTAAATAAGTGGTGTTTTTTTCTTTCTCAGAAATAAAGGAGATTTCCCAAAATGTATGGTAGGATAGTGAGAAGTATTCTTCAAATTATTCAGGAAAAGCATGAAGGAATGAGATGTTAGTCATTATATTCATCCTTCCCTCTAGTCTGGTAAGGAAGCCTGGTTCATCAAATACAGAGTGGAACAAGAAGGCTTATACCTGTTCATATGGAAAATAGTACAATAACTAATAAATAATAATACAAGAATAAACTCTTTCATGTAATCACAACTGTAAACCTACTTTTGCCCAACCTGTATGTTACTCTTTTTGGAGAAACATTAATTTTGTGTTCTTTCTCACCCCAATAAAAGTATTCCATAAGCAGTTCACATATATTTCTAAAAAGTACTTGTTAAACACAAATGAATTATATAATAAATAAAATAGCTGATTCAGTGATGTAATCACTTGAAGATTTGCTAAGACTGTTAATTGGATTGATTGTGTGTTATCGACACAGGTTAACACTGACCCTGCTTTCTGTTTGGTTACCTCTACCCTCTAACTCCCCTTCCTCTCATTAACACACTTCTGAGTTAGGGCACTGGTAAGACCATAGAGGCCGCCATTAATGCATCTTTCTCCCACTTACATCATAATAAGTTAGGACTGTCTCACACTTTCAGTCACTGGGGAGATGATTTATTTAATGGACTGTTATTTTAGAAAAGTTTCAAACCTGCAACCTGAAGGTCAAGTGCAGATCTGAGACTGAAACTTTAAATAATTCTAGATAACCAAAGTTTGCCTCCAAATTCTGCCCTTGGTGTTAGAATGATAACCCCTGAGAAACATGATTACTATGTAAATATAATCTTTATTTGATGCAAAACCATTTATTCAAGATGGTATTATAAGCAACATAGGAAGAGTTACATATGTGCAAGAATTTTACAGGACTTAAAGAGAACCTCCAGTTTACATACCATCTCAGCACGGGGCTAAATGCTCTTTATTGACTAACCTCCAATGTGAAAATACAAAGTAACTGAGATTTCGCTAATAAGTTTGAATGCTGTAGCAAAAAAGTGAAAAAATGCAGGACAACCCTTTTCATAGCATAGATCTGATATTCCTTTCTCTATGTGGCTGCTTTATTGGACATCTGCTTCCATGGGATCATGTCAGGTTTATTATCATTTATTACTATTTCACCGTCTCTAATGTTTGGAGTTGACCAAATGCTGCCCTGGTTTGTTTTGAGGGGCATAAAAGCCCTACCTACTGAAAATATCACCTTTGCTATTAAAAATACTAATGGGTCAGGACAGTGGTTCCTAGACATTTGGGTTTCAGAAATAATAAAATTGGTTTAAAATTTGGTGAACAAATAGATGATAATAAAATTTTAACTTTATCAGCTAAGGACATTAAACTTTGAAGCACCACCAGTGGCAACAATTGCATGTCCTTTACCAAAATTTCATTAAAGGAAGTTTTAATAACTAATTATGGGAAAGGCATTATTTAACAATAATGCCTAATAATGCTTGCTCCATAACATTCCATTACATAGGTGAAACCTAATTTAACTGATCCCATATTGATTGAAGCTTTTTCCAGTTAATAATTAAACGTTATACAATGAATATCCTGGTCATGTTTGCTTCCTTGCCTGGTTCTTTTCTTAGGATTACTTGCTAGAAGTAGAAGTACAGAGTCAGGTGATATGTGTGATTTAAATTGTTATATAACTATTTTAAATTACCTCAGAAAGAAATTAAATTATATTTGTCCTACATGTATATGAGCATGTTCAACTCTCATGAGAGCCTTCAATTTCCTGCACTCTAATTAGCATAATGTATTATTGATCCTTTTAATATTTGCCAATGTTACATATAAAGCTCTATCATATTTTAAATTATTTGTACAACTTGCATTTTAATGTGTTTATTAGCTATTTGTATGTTTGTTCTTTAAAATTGTCTGCTCATTTGTTAGTGGAATGATTGCCTCTATCTTACTATTTTATAAAAGCTTTTAGACTTTTAAATCTGTGAGCTCTTTCTTCATCATGCATACTGCCAATAGTTTTCCCCAAGTTTGTCTTTTTTCCCTTAACCTAGCTTTGTCTTCATTTGAGTTTTATAAAATTTAAGTGGAGTACATGAATCAATATGAGTTTTGTGTAATAATTTCACCAATAAAAACTTATAAAAACTACACTTTCTCTAATTTTTTAACTTCTGGAAGAACTCAGCTTTGCTTTTGTGAAATACATGAAGCAATATGATTAACAATGTTTTTTTCAAAAAGTTATATGCCATCTTAACATTTCTTGGATAGTCCATTCTTTTCCCATAACTTACAATACACTGTTTAAAAAATCATGGACAATGCATAAACTTTGGATAGTATTTACAGGAAAAAAAAAATGACAGAAAGTTGCCCTCCATCATGAACTGGAAGGTAAAACAACACAGCTCATGGAATGAGAAAATTTTCACATAAAATGACAATTATTATTGCAGAAATTGTACCATTTGCTCATGATTATTTCCACAATTGCAAAATATCCCCCAAAATATCACATAAGTCTTGTCCTGAGTCAAAATGGCTAATGTGCATGGATGACACAGAGACCTACAGGAGCTCCAAACACATGGGCCCCAGAAACAAGCTGATCAAAATGAAAGCGAAGTTAAGCAAATCCAGAGAAAGCCAGGGGAATACAAAATCGGGAAAGCTTTGAAAATGACAGAAAGGTAAGGTTGGTAGGCTAGGTAAGAAAGGTACAGGAGGCCTGAAAGAGGAAAATAATTAGCAACTGACAGAGTGCACAGATTTGAAGAAACCAGAAAATAGAAACTTTATGTCCACCACTATTTAGTAAATATGTGTCTATCAAGTGTTTAAAGATGATCACTTCATCAAAAAAGTAAAAGCAGCACATGCCTGAGTTGCAGGCTCGATCCCCAGTGTTGGGAGTACAGGAGGCAGCAGGTCAATGATTCTCTCTCATCGTTGATGTTTCTAACTCTCTCTTCTTCTCCCTTTCTCTCTGAAATCAATAAAAAAAATATATTTTTAAAAAGTAAAAGCATAAAAGTTATGCTGTTAGAATTGAAGTTCTATTTCTCTTCCCCAATTTAATGAATTATTACCATACACTGTATTTCAGATCATAATTATTGGGAAATTTCTAATAGGTCACCAGATCAATTTCAAATTTTTTAAATCATTAATTTGAAATTTAGGCTTATTTAGAAATTAAATTTATGGTTGAAGAACTGCCTTTTATTGCTTACCCACTTATAAGTGTTATTGCTCTTCTAAATCAATAGTAAAAGAAAGCATAGGTCAAAGGATTTAGGGTAGAGTTATAATTCTAAACCAGCAAAATATCTCATAAATATATAAAGTGCCATAAAACTCAAGAATGAATTAATGAGAGAATCCATGTGGTAACCATGAGATCAAAAACACTAACTGTGCTACTTAGGCTTTTAGCTGCTTTTCTCTTTCTCTTATTTACTCTGGTTTGTAAGTCCATGATAATGCTGCTACTTAATACTAATAGTTTTGATCTTTTTAGTCTGTTTACTAGGCCCAAGAAAAATATTTCTGTACACAATCATCTTAACAAAGATAGATGTGAAAATAATAGAAATTCTATCAATATCCAATTTGATTTATAACATGCTGACACCATCTATGGAACAGAGGGCACTTACTAATTCCTCCATTCCATCCTCATAGTCACCTGTGTAGAACATGGTCCATCAAATGCAAGGGACAGGGTCCAGGAGATGCAAATTCCTGACACAGACCTCATGCAAACATTAAGCATAATAGATTGAACTGCTACCCTTGGGAAAAGAATAAGAAATAAAAAATACACCAAAAAACAGCCCATGAAAGCCAATTACAGTAAAATTTTGACAAGTGGGAGTGAGTAGAAAACGAAGAAAAGGAGAGAGGAAATCAAAGGAAACAAGGTATTCTCAGGTGACAACGAGAAGAGTCAATGTAATAAGGGAGAGAAGGGAGGGAGGGGAGTGTATACAGGCTGTGGGCATGGTGAACTCTGAAGCAGTTAACAAATAGGGATTTAACATTTATTAGTCAGATAAATAATTTTGGAGAAGTGACAGGGAAATATACCTCCTAATATATCTGAAAAACGTTGATTTATACTGTGAACTTTGAAAGGTAACTTTTTTTCATTAATAGTCTTCATTGACTTTTAAAAGCTCATTTCATTTCGAAAATGAAATGATATCTTCAATTTTCTCAACCTAAATGCTTATTTTGTTCAGAGAACAAATTCATAGTTGCTGAACTATCCTTGAAAAGCCCACCACTCACAATAAATGTTATGGCTTTCCTAAACTTGGGATAAAATAAAGCATAAATCAAAGGGTTCGTGGCTGAATTATAATAAGCACACCAACAGCAAATCCCATAAATGTAGCGGGGTGATGAAGCCCAGAAAGACATCAATCAATGAGTCAATGCTGTACCGTAACCATGAAATTGTAAATTCTAGCACCGTGATACTCGGGGTCTTAGCTGCTTTTCTCTCTCTCTTGGCCACTCTGGATTTATAAGTGTCTGCTGATGCTGCATCTGTTTGGCCAGCAGTATTTTCCATCTTTTTAGCTTGTTGTCTAGCCCCAAGAAAAATATTACTATAGAGAATGATCATAACAAGGGTAGGTATAAAGAAGGAGAGAAAATTGATCAACACCCAGTTCTGGTTTACAGCTGTCTGACAACCTCTGATACAGTTGAGAGCACAAGATAGATCCTCCAGCCCTTCGCCATTGGCACCGGTGGAGAACATGGCACCGCTGTATGCAGTGGGCAGGATCCAGGAGAGCCCAATGCAGATTCCTGACACAGACGCTGTGAACTTGAGAGGAAAGGCCAGAAGGTCAGTAACAGCAATGTCCCTGTCCGTGGAGATGAAGCACAAGTGGAAGAGAGAAGAGTAACAAAAGGCCACACAGCAGCACGTGTGGCAAGAACAGAAGCTTGGCCCGAAGTACCAGCAGCTCTCCCGCCACCCCCACCAGAAAGTCAGCACAGGCCAGAGAGGCGATGGAAAATCGGTGGGAGAGTGCAGCTGCTTGAAATGAAGGATGGAAATCATCACGAGGAGGTTTCCAAACAAGACCAGCAGGCCCCAAAGCTGAACAGTGTGTAGAGAACCAGGCGGTGTCCTGGCTAGTAGGGAGTTTTCACACAGGAGTCGGTCACGTTCAGGTAGCAGAGCGCACAGCTGGGGAGGGGGCAAGTTGTCGTTCATTATGCTGCTATAAACACCATGTCAACATCTGGAGAAGTTCCACTCCTTTGTCAATCACGTAAATAGAGCAGATTTACATTTCCTAAAGGGGGAGAAAAGGGTTTGTTTGGTTTTTTTAACTGATTACCTTTGCTTATCGTTACCAAATATTATCTCCATGACCCTCACAAATCCATATTATGTTTTAATCTCTGAGTCTATGTAATCACAATATATTCCATCTAAATACTCAACAAATGTTAGCCATTATTAATTATTACCATTATTCTTCTAATACTTTAGAATATAATTGGAAACAGGTTTCTAAATAAAGTAAGAATTTAACCTTAACTAAATCTGTTGCAAATTTGCTTTTGCCACAAGTTCTTGCCTTGCAGTTTATCAAATGTCTTTTATTCCCTGGTACTGATAGAGGGAATATTTCTTTTTGTCAAAGTTAGTGAGATGTGTGTGATTTGTTATTTATTAGTTGCCTTTTTCTACTCACTTCACCCAAGACCATCTGAGGAGTAATGACAGTAACCCTCAGGGCACACAGCCAAATCCCACATCCAGAATCATCTACCGTGGAGTCCCTGTAGTGAACGGTGTGAACAGGGAAAGACATCTAGATTTCATCAGCTCCACTTAAAATTTATTGTTTGCTGTAGAATGGCCTCGATACGATAGCCCACAGGGATGACTTTAAAAAGCAAAATGAGAGAACATGCTCATCCATAAACAAAGATGCAAAAACTTTTACTCAACAAACTTTTACAAACTAAACCCAGAAATACCAGTATACACAAGGATGATACATCATAATTTTAGTCTATGCAAAGAATGGAAGTTTGCCTTAATATTAGAAAATCTATTGATATAATTCACCACTTAACAGATGAAAATTTTATGATCTGATGAAAAGAAACAAAAGCATTTGATCTTTTTTTTAATCAAATTCTAAATGTATTCATTACTAAAAAGAAAAAATCTTCATAGCTAAAAATACAAGAGGACTTCTATATATACAAAGTTCTATAGAGAAAGGGCCTATCAGATCTGACATACTTACTAGTGAAATTTGAAGGAATTCTCAAAGATGAGAAACAAGGCATAGATGCTTCAATGCTGAGAAGATTCAAGGGGCATAAGTCCTCACAAGACATCCGTAAATCCAACTATACTCCAGCTTGTGTTACAGTCTCCGAGCAACCAACAGAAACACATAAAGTCATCCAGCCTCCATGTAAGAACAATTAGAATCTCACCCGTAGGGCTGCCTTACCATGCAGAGCCAGGCGCAGGAGGCTATAGGAGGACAGGGAATGCTGCAGTTAATTTTAGCCACAGCGACATACATAAAACATGCCTGCTTCTGTAGGTTCCTGGCTAGCTCCAGCATCAGAGCCTAATCTCTAGCATCTGTGACGGGCTTCATTTCAAAGCCCAAATCCTGATTTCTATTGTATTTATAATCACATTCTCTCTACTAGGGCCTGTGAGGGCTCGAATAGTCTTAACCCTGAAAACTCTCTGACCACATCCTATTACATTCTCCCCTGCCTCAATATGTTCCAACCCTGACTCCCCACTCCCATCCTCTCACTACCCCCGCATCATGCCTCGGGAGCTTAGCACAGGCTGTCTCATCTACCTACATTATTATTCCTTCTTCAGAGCATCACAGACTTGTCTCCTTGTCATCCTCCAGGCCTTTTTTACATTACTTCTTCAGAAAAATCATTGGCTCAGCTAATGTTGGTATCTCTCCTTTATTCTTTCATTTGCCTGGTTTTCTCGCTGCCCTAATTGTACTTATGAAAATTTGTGATAATCTTGTCTATTTACTTGTGTTTTGTCTGTCTGTCTTTCTCTCTGGGTGATGTGTAACCTACAAGAGATCAGACACTTTTAAGTATCACCGTGAGTAAAACAGGCAGTTTTTAGTTTCGTTTCTTGGTTCCTTTGTTGTTGTTTTGTTTCAGTCAGCTGAATGGATAAAAGAATTTAAAATCCATGCCCTGGCATTGGGAGAATGCATGTACATGCATTTTTTTATTTTTCTTTTTTTCTTAAATTCGTTTTTTTTAAAAAGAATAAAAGTAGTGCCTGGCAGGTGCGGTTCAGTGGTTGAGCATCGACCTTATGAATCAGAAGGTCATGGTTCAATTCCCGGTCAGGGCACATGCCGGTTGTAGGCTTGAAGGATCATGCAGGAGGCAGCCGATCAATGATCTTCTCTCATCACTGATGTTTTTATCTCTCTAATCCTTCTCCCTTCCTCTCTGAAATCAATAAAAATATATGTTTTTAAAGAATAGAGTAGTAAGTTGGTCTGGTCTGAAAAATTTATTGAATATGACATCAAGTCATTTAATATTTAGTGCTCAGCAAGCCTTTTTATTCTCAGGTCTAACTCTTTATAATTGTTTTCTCAGCTACCGATTATTCCTGAGTTTGGTGTTATTTGGGAAATTAAACTTATGCACTCAACCATTGATCTTCCTCCCTGCTTGAAATTCTGATTTCTTTAGTGCTGGTTACGAGGTATGCTGTGCTTTCAGGTTAAGCACACACTGTTCCAAACTAAAATTAAAAATGTGTAACTGGAAGTAAAGGAACTCAGTCATTATTAAGTTAAGAACATATGTGGGTATGTGGCTCAGCAGTGCAGCCTTTAATGTTATGGACAGTGAAGTCATACGATCTTGGATTAAATACAAGAGAAGGGAACAAGGTCAGAACAAGAGCCTCTCAAAAACATGTGTCCTAACCCCCAGAACCTTTGAATATATGACCTTACGTGGCCAAGGGTATTTTGCCGATGCAATCTTGAGATGAGGAGATTATCCTACACTATCAACCTGGGCTCCGTGTATCACAAGCATCTTTGTGAGGGAAAGAGGGAGGGAGGAGAGTCAGAGTGGCCGAGATGTGACTGTGGAGGTAGAAGTGAGAGTGATGTCAGAAAAATGATCATCAGATTCACCAACACCCATGAGCTCAGAATGAAACAGTGTAGTGAAGTACAGCCCAATACAAACAGCATACTTCAAAACAGCTACGTTGAGTGAAAAGACTAAAAATAGTATATGAAATGTTGACACCAGTTTCCTCGAAAGTGGGGATTAGAGTTTATTTTTCCTCTTCTGTGCTTCTTGGTATCTTTCAAGTTTTCTGTAATAGATGATACTGTTTTTATCATTGAAAGAACTTATTTTCAAAAGAACAATAAAAATGTAAGAAGACACATGGCCGGTATTGCCTCAAGTGCATTAAGTTATCCAGCTCTGTAAGTATTCACAATGACCAACAGGTCCTTCGGATTGCGCTTCTGGGAAAGAGGCAGGCTGGCTTCCCAGGAAGCTCCCCGCCACTGGTGGAGGGCAGAGGTGGTTCAAATTTCAGTCTGTTCTTTGTCAACTTTGTGACCTAGGACAGTATTCTTCACCTATCTGAGCCCTACCCTTTCATAGAACTTTTTTGAGTAAGTATTCAAGTTCTGTAAAGAGAGATTTAAAAAAAAATAGTACATATTAATTTTATTCTGATCTTTCTGGTTTGTTTGTTTTTTTCCCCCTTAAGAAACTACCTATCTTTAAAGACTCGTTCAAAAGCCACTTCCTCTTTTAAGTCTCTGTGATTGCAACAATTTACGGAGCCCTGCCTGAGCCAGCTACTCTGACAATTTATCCACATGGTTATCTCACCTCATCTTCACAATACTGCAGGACAGGTATTATTATCTCAGATGAGGAAACTGAAACTTATGGGAGGTAAATAACTAGCCCAAGATGACAGGGAAAGGAGGGGGTGCCATCTGAATTTGGTCAGGCCCCTCTGACTTCTTAGCCCTTACTTTTGAACATTGGTCCCTCCTGAAATAAGTGACTGCTCCCTCTTTTTTTTTTAAATATATATTTTATTGATTTTTTTACAGAGAGGAGGGGAGAGGGATAGAGAGTTAGAAACATTGATGAGAGAGAAACATCGATCAGCTGCCTCTTGCACACCTCCTACTGGGGATGTGCCCGCAACCAAGGTACATGCCCTTGACCGGAATCGAAACTGGGACCTTTCAGTCCACAGGCCAACGCTCTATCCACTGAGCCAAACCAGCTAGGGCAACTGCTCCCTCTTTAAGTTCTGTAGCTCTTTGTTGTAACTTTATTGGGAACTGATTTTTATTCTGGCTTGTTAGTTCTTATTTTAGTTGTTTTCATGCTTTTCAGACTGAAGTTTTTTTAGTGGAATGATGACATTTCAGGAATTTTGTATCTAACAGAGTTTAGCATCACACTCGGCACAACTAATAAATATTAGTTGAGAGCTGAATGTAATGCTACAGTCCCCTGAAACTTGGCCCTAAGAGAGGTAGGTCAAGGTTACATACTTTGGATTTTCGAGAACATAGATAAGGCCCTCAGAAAATCTTGGCCTTGCTGTTCAGGACCCACATCCACAGTGGCATGAAACCCCTAAGTTCTTCTAAGTCAGGAGAATTGAAAGTATATATAAGTTTTTAACATAGTTTTATTGATTTCAAAGAGGAAGGGAGAGAGAGAGAGAGAGAGAGAGAGAGAGAGAGAGAGAAACATCAGTGATGAGAGAGAATCATTGATCAGCTGCCTCCTGAATCCCCCTACTAGGGCTCAAGCCCACAACCCAGGCATGTGCCCTTGACCAGAATCGAACCCAGGATCCTTCAGCCCGCCGGCCGATGCTCTATCCACTGAGCCGAACAGGCTAGGGCAAATATTTGTTTTTAAGAAAGCTTGCCCTGTGGTTCCAAACGATTCCAGGATGACTGGTGTTATATCTCATAATATACTTGCTGTGGTCAAAATGTGCAAGCAGAAAAAGATCACTTTCAAGTCTGGCAGCTACTTCCAGGCTAAGTTAAGAGTGAGACAAAATGAGGACACCATGACACACTCACTGGAATTTTGTGTCTATTAGTCAACTTTTTTCAGCATAACAAACAAACTTCCAATGATTTACAATAAACATTTACTTTCTGCTCATGTTACATGAGGGCCGCGATGACAGCTGCCCTGCTCCCAGCTGGAGGTGAGCCGCAGGTCTGCCTTGCGTCTTCTCATTCTGGGACCCAGGCTGAAGGAGCAGCTGCTATGGAGACAGCCTGTTCTCAGGGAAGGGGCAGAAATGTAAGACCTGGGCTGAACCCTACAATTACATTGAAAGCTCTGGTTTGAACATGGATTGCATTGCTCAAAGCACATCGCATGACCAAGCACAAGATCAGTGGATCGGGGACATTTGCTCTCTCCAAGGGAGTAGGGAGCAGGGAAGACTAGAGTGGGAAAGGAACATAACATAGAGGTGAGGTGTCAAGGGTCAGGACCAAGAATGGCGAATTCCTTCTCTTTGATGATCAAAGTCTTTCTCTGAAATTCCAACTTTGCAGCTATTACAGTTCCACAAAAAAAGCTATGCGAACTTAAAACTCAACATAGAAGAGGAAGCCTGATTCTCTCACGCACTTTGTGGGTCACTATTAATGTGACTTCTTGATTCTTGATGCCCCTGCAGAACTAAGTTTATGGAACAGAGCTACTCAGAAGCAATACAAAAGGGCTCTTGCTATGGAAATGGCCCTGCTCAAAACCCCTAGTCATATACATGACATGTGGGTCACATATTTATACTGATATACATATACATCCATAGGTGTTATATATTCATACATGCTGTAGCTGTGGTGAGCTGTAACCTGGTTTGACCAAATTGTAAGAAAATAATATAATTAAATTGGGAGATGTTTAGAGAAAAAATAATGGTCAGGTTCATACTTAATGAGAAGGCTCTATCTTGGAATTTGAAATCATGCTGTTTTTGTGAAACAGGAAATTTAAAAACATACACATGATAAAACAATAATTCTAAGCAAGTACAAAAAACATCAAGAAATGGTTCTGCCTATTGAGCTACTTCCCAGTGGAGATGAACATGAGCATCTACCAGGCTGCAGGCTATCGTTGTTAATGGTGAGGTCTGATTGCCACTGACTCTGTTCACATTTGATCACAAAGTCATCATGCTCAGGAGAAGGACATGCTATTCACATGTGGTTCGATTCTGAGGAAGCATGTGGCATAGGTACTTGTTTTTCCAAATAAAATCATATCTATCATAAAATCAAAAGATAGTAGTTCTAACTTGTGTGATTAAAAAAAGAAAGAAAGAAATACTAAAGTGGTGAGATGTGGTTCATTATCACTTTTATTTTTATTATTTTTGTGTGGAAAATATTCCACATATTTTCAAATTTCTATTTATAAAGGAAAAGGAGAAAAATATTTCTTTAAAAATATAAATACATTTAAAAAATAATCCAGTTACTCTATGGTCATGGAAATAGACAAACCTGGCGTACAAACCTGTTTAGTGATTGGATTCCAAGGAGACAGGGAGCCTAAAGGCAACATTTTGAAAAATGTTCCAAACACTTGACTATGATTATGAACAATAAGGTGAAGTTAGGACTCAAACAATGCTTCCCAAAGTTAGATTATGTGATATTTGAGCTTAAGGACTCCTTAGAAAACAAACAGTTACAAACCCTTCATTTTTAAAATGAAAAAAAAAA
Organism: Myotis lucifugus; assembly: GCF_000147115.1. Lineage (NCBI taxonomy): Eukaryota > Metazoa > Chordata > Mammalia > Chiroptera > Vespertilionidae > Myotis > Myotis lucifugus. The sequence continues at coordinate 14,880,714 of NW_005871059.1, read as the reverse complement.
TCAGTGATGGGGGTGAAAGTCAAAGATTGCTGAAGTGGTCACCCCCGGCCCTACCACGTGGTAAGACTAGGAAATCCTGACCTTGGTGCTTTTTTTCCTCCACCTTCCTATCTTAGTTGTCTCAAGAAAGTAATGAATGAGGACTCAAATATTTTCAGTTAGAAAGTAATGAATGAGGACTCAAATATTTTCAGTTTTAATTTATCCAATAAAAAGTTAGATGATCTCTCTCTCTCTCCTTCCTACATACTACTATAGGAACATTCAGTGAAGGAAGAGAAGTTAATTTCTCCCATCCACTTAAACCAGGCTGCCTGGAAGCATGCCCCAAAACTCATGACACCACCCCACCCATTGCTACAGCATCACTATCTTTCCTCCAAGCCTCTACCATTTGCCTGAGTTCAGGTCAAGGAGTCATTCTCGGTACAAATCAATAGTGGGTGTCCGAGGTGAGAAGACCTCCTGACTCAGGATGAGTTTCAGAGCCTTCCTGAACCACCGGTAGGAAAAGACATAGATGATGGGGTTGCAGGCCGAGTTGAAGTAAGCCAACCAGATGAAGATGTCGAAGACCAGTGGTGGTGTGATGAAGTTAAGGAGGCTGTCCACCAGCGTGTCAACGGTGAAGGGAAGCCAGCACAAGAGGTATATGCTCACAGCGATGCCCAGGGTCTTGGCAGCTTTTCTTTCACGTTTGGCAGCCCCAGCCAGGCTTTTGTTGAGGGCGCTGATCTGCTGGGCCTGCCGGGCAGCAACCACGAAGATCTTTACATACAAGCTGATCATGATGAGGCAGGGGAAAAAAAACACAGGGAAGTTTAACCAGCCCCAAAACTTATTGAATAGCAGCTGGCAACTGCCCACGTAAGGCATCTCTTCCAGCCACTGGCTGAGCCCTCGCTCCACTACATCTGTGTAGACAAAGAAGGCAGTGTAAGCTGCTGGCACCCCCCACCCTGCCAGGATGTACCTAAGGGCCACCCTGACTGTGAACTTGGAGGGATAGAGCAGAGGCTCACAGATGGCACAGTGGCGGTCAATGGAAATGAAACAGAGATGAAAGATGGAGACGAGGCAGAAGAGGGTGTCCAAGTAGGTATGCAGGCAGCAGAGGAAGTCTCCAAAGAACCAGCAGCTCTCCACGGAGCGGATGGTGCTGAGTGGCAGTACCAGCAGACCCAGAAGCATGTCAGCCAGGGCCAGAAAAAGCAGCAGGAAGTTGGTAGGAGTGTGAAGTGCTTTGAAGTAGGACACAGTGAACACCACAAACAAATTTCCTAGGACTGTAATAATTATGCCTGCTGCACAGGCCAGGTAGATGGTCAACCGGATGCCCAGAGGATGGACAGTCCTGGGGCAAGACCCATTCACCTGGTAGCAGAACGTCAGGGGGTGTTCTCCAGCACCCTGGTTGAGGACAGTGCTCATTTATGGTTCCTACTCTTCCTCCTCTCTCTCTGCAAACAGGCCACCTGTCCACACACCAAAAGAATAAAATTATTTATCTGCTAAACAGTTAGAAAGTGAAATCTAGAGAGGAACTAAAGGGCAATTTGGAACCTAGTATAATTTCCCTGGGTACTGAATCAAATGCACCCTGAAAGCCACATGCAGCACAGGATTCAAGGTCTCATAAGACTTGAATCTGGCCCTGGTTTGTCTGACTGGGCACTTTTGAAGCTAGTTTAGATGTTATCCTTAAGGAAAGAAAAGAAGGATGTAAGCTAAATGTTTTCTCAAAGAAAAAAATCTTGTTAACAAATCATTACTTGGGTAAAAAGTAACTTCTGGGTCCTCTTTTTGAGAATTAACAAAATAAATTAACAAAAAAATCAATAGCTTAAGCTTTTTATAATATGTCAACTCTTCCCAAGGGAAAAAAAATCCAGCGTACAAGTAATTAAAGGAATGAAATTGCCCTGTTTCAGTTTTGCATCCTGCACAATTTCTAAAGTTAACACACAATATTTATACATCTTGGGAAAACTATCTGATATGAAAAAGTATTTTATCTATCTTAACACTAGTCTATAAAATGTTTAAGCAAGTTCTAATAAATTGAATTCGGAGTTTCCAAGCTACTTACAGAGGTAGGGATCAGAATCACTTATGGGAAAAAGTCCTTCTGGTAACAGGTAGACATAGGTATGTAGAACCCTCTTCCATCTGCAAAGATGACAGATGTGCAATTAGTTAATGATCTTATACTCCAAGTAGAAACTACGTCTCCATATGGTATGTTATGCAAATGAGCACTGAATGAGTACCAAGGGACCTAGTTTACACTATTCACAAGTCTCAGTAGTTTGCTTCCTTCTCAGTAGAGCATCATTATTAATCCTGCCAATTAATTAGAGATGAAAGTTAAATACTGAATTTGTAAAGTCTTTAAACTTTTCAGTGAGTTTCATATATCCCTACTGCTTTAGGATTTTTTTATATACATTTCTCTCAACAAGAGAAATAATTGAGAATAACTAATCCTAAATCCTTTGGTTTGTGATCCCCACACTGAATTTATCTTGTCTTCTTTAAGCTCTATGTTATGTACTGGTTAAGGAACTCACAATAGATGAAGCAGTTCACCTGGACATAGAAGAGTTAGATTCTTGTTCTGCCATTTTTCTAGATCATCGCGTATCCTCCCCCCAACCCCCGCTTCTCCCCATCAGTAATAGTACCTACAATTAGATTCATATGTCTGTATATCACAAAGGTATTATCTCTATTTCTTTTTTTTTTCTAAATATATTTTTATTGATTTCAGAGAGGAAGGGAGAGGGAAATAGAGATAGAAACATCAATGAGGAAAGAGAATCATTGATCATCTGCCTCCTGCATGCCCCCTACTGGGGATTGAGCCCACAACCAAGACATGTATCCTTGACCGGAATCGAACCAGGGACCCTTCAGTCTGCAAGCCGATGCTCTATCCACTGAGCCAAACCGACGAGGGTTCATCTCTATTTCTTGATACCAAAACTTCAGAAGGTGGAATGCCTCTTGGTGAAATCAGTTTACAATATAAGTCAAACTGATGTTGCAAAACTGACATAATTCTAAAGGTAACAATAGATTACATCCATCAGCAGGGCCTGTAGGATGAGGTGGGACAGGTCCAAACAAATGAAAAAGGTTGGCTTATACTTTCACCTTCTCCACAAAACCCTAGCTAAACCAGTGGTGATTGCTTAAAACTGCCTTATACCACGTCCATGTGCGTGGAAATAGATTTCTGATTCCAGAAGTTAATCAGACCAGAAAGCCTCTTGCTTTACTACATACCATGACACCCCTTATATTGCAAGTCATAATCCACATGCAGTCAGCCAGGGACTCTAAGACCCATGACTCTAAGTCTAATCTGATCAAGAATCTGTAAAAAATAGGAACAAATATCTTACAACTGGAATAAGGCCTATAGGGGGAAACTCTCAAAAAAGGTTTTGGGCCCTACCCAGTTTAGCTCAGTGGCTAGAGCACTGGCCAACAGAATGAAGGGTCCTGTGTTCGATTCCAGTCAAGAACACATACCCAGGTTGCAGGCTTTCCAGTAGGAGGTGTGCAGGAGGCAGCCGATCAATGATTCTCTCATGTGTTTTGGAGTAATGAGTAATTTCCCAATAGCAAGGGTAGATTTTTAAAAAGCAGAAAGGTTTATGGATACACTTAGGATGTATGTCTGTGAACATTAGAAACCTTAGGATTAGATGTCCTGCATAGAGCTGTGATGTTGTTGGCCACGTCAGAAATAGAGAGGGGTTGATTAACCAAGTGTTCCGATATTACTATAAGGATTACTACAATAAAATATGCTTAACATTAAAATCTATGGTAATGTTAACAAATATTTTCTCTGCAACCTACCAGTTTCTTAAGGTTATTGTTATGAAAAGCAACCTACTTCCTGCAAACATAGACAAACATTAATGAATAAATTGCTCCAGCCACATATGAACATCCTAAGTTTGCATGTTCCATTTAAAAATTTTCCAATTTGTCAATCCATAAGATAGTGAACACTATTTCTACATGACCAAACTTTTCTGCGAAGCGCTTGGACTATTGACACATTAGGAAAAGAAAGGGACAACCTAATTTCTAGTTTCAGGAAATTCACTACATGAGCATGAAAGCTTCTTTCTTTATGTGGCAAGCGTTTCTGAGTTGGTGAATCATTTTCCACTATGTGCCTCTGCTGGCCCTGTGTTCAAGTTCCCCAGCACAACATTGTGCACATATGACCAAAGCCCATTAGAACAGGAGTTCAATTCATTTCAATTTCTTCTTTACATATAGGCTCTTTTCACCATCTTCCCTTCCAAGAAAAGAAGCCCCCACTGTCTAACATTCTTTGTTTTATAATTGTTTATTTTTCTGAATTTGAGTAACTCTTTCTCATTTTCCTCAAAGTTTCTATGTGTTAGTCATCCAGTGAATGTGCTCAGAGATTTTTATGTGAAGGGCACCATGTCAAGCACTGTGGGATTCCAACATGAATAATATAAGGTTGTAAAAATGGCATAATTCTAAAGGTAATAATATATTACATCCATCAGCAGGGCCTGTAGGATGAGGTGGGACAGGTCCAAACAAATGAAAAAGCTTATAGGCTAGACTAGAGGCCCGGTGCACGAATTCATGCATGGGTGGGGTCTGGCCAGCTCCATCCCTGATTGGGGTGGGGCAGGGCCGGCTGGGGGGAGGGGCCGTGGGTGGTTGGCCAGCCGGCCCCACCCCCTGGTCGAACTCCCAGTTGAACTCCCAGTCGAACTCCCGGTCAAGGGGACAATTTGCATATTAGCCTTTAATTATATCAGATGAGCAACTACATACCTGTGCACACCCAACCCCAACACAAAGCAGGATTCAGAAGAGACAGGTTTGGGGCAGTGGGGTGGACATAGATGAAAATGCTGGGTGTGTTTAGTTTGAGATCTTGAGGGAACATAAAAAAAGATACTTTACTGACAGTAAAAAATGAGAAACTTGGGGAAAATGATAGTGATGAAGATGAATATATTTGAAGGAAATAGAGAGGTGGTAATTGAAGCTGTGAGATTAGATGAAATTAGCACAGGGTTTCTCAACCATGGCATTATTGAAGTTTTGAACCAGATAATTCTTTGCTGTGGGGGGCTGGTCTGTGCATTATAGGATGTTTAGCAGCATCCCCTATCTCTACCCCCTAGATGTCAGTACTACCTCCTCGGTGTTTGTAACAAACAAAAATGTCCCCAGGCATTGCCAAATATCCTCAAGGGCATAACTCTCCCTGATTGAGAACCACTAGATTAGAGAGATAGAGAGATAGTGTGAAGAATGAAAAGAATATTATTAAAAAAATTTGGTGAAATGAGTTTATAGGGTAGAAGAAGAAGAGATAGACATAAGGACACAGAGAAGAGACATTCATTGAGGCAATAAATATTATCCTAAAACTCTGGGACAGTGAAAGAACTTCAGTTTATGAATGAAGCTCAGGCTTGGTGAATAATTAGTATGTGCATACCCACCCACCCCCAACAAGAAAAACAGACCACCTCTATTCATGCATGCAGGCCACATGTGTATATAGATAAAACATATATATTGAAAAAAAGAAAGAATATGCTTCTAAACTTTTTTTATCCATTCTTCTTATTTAATAAGACAGTTCAATTTAATCAAAGTATTGCCAACCTCACATCCACTCATTTTGAAAAGAGGTTTAAGTCAGAACCAATAAAATTGAAAGTAAATACAATTGTCTGTTTCCTTCTCCCTTTCTGTCGGTCACATGCTTCATAATTCAGGCTTCCAGTACTCTCAAACTCTCTTCCTACTCCCCTAAGATGTAACAATAACCTCAAGAAATGCTTAGATAAATTGTACATGGGTGTCAGTGAGTGTGAAGGCCAACTGTGTCTCCTCTTCTGATGTTTACAAGAGAAAAAGTAAAAGACCCTTATTATTTAATTTAAGCCAAAGGAATAATTCTAAATCTCTAATTTGGAAATTCAGGAATCAGCAAGAGAGTTTCTTCTTATTGGAGGTGCCTTCCTTAGAACCCAGAAATTAGACACTTTGGTAGCTCTGGTATACCAAGAGGCTAGATTTAGTGCTCCTACTTAGATGTGTGTTGTACCATCTGGAAAAATCTTCTTATCAACCCTGTCCACGCCCATACCTTTGGGTAGAAAGAGCATCCAAGATTCCCTACTAGGAAAGAATCCCAGAGAACAGAGAGCATTGCCTAAGCATGTTCAAGAAACAGGCTTAGGGTGGAAGAGTCAGGGCGGAAGATCATTCCTGTGACAATCATCCTCAATGCCTTGCGAAACCAAGGATAAAACATGCCATATATAATGGGATTGAAAGTGGAATTAAAATAACCCAGCCAGAGGAAGATATTATACAAATCTTCAGGAGTTGTAAAATTGATGAAAGGGTCTGTAATCGTCAAGAGAAAAAAGGGCAGCCAGCACAACACAAACACTCCCATGACAATACTTAAAGTCTTGGTGGCCTTGCATTCTTGTTTGGATGATGCTTTCACTTTGCTTTCTGACCCAACCTGTTTCATCATAGAACCCATGCCGATTTGCTTAGCGTGCTTCCTGGCCACCATGAAAATGTGTATGTAAATCCCCACCATTACCGTCCCAGGAAGAAAAAAGGCTATAAAAGAGGCCATGACCCCCCAAAATCTGTTAAATATCAACACACACAAACCTGTGCAGTCAATGGCTGCAACAAAATCTTCTGCACCAATTATGTTTAATTCTGAGAATACCAGGCCAAAGGCAAAAAAGATTGGAATAGACCAACTGATGAGCAGAAAGAGCTCTATGACAGGAATGGTAATTTTGGTAACATAACGCAAAGGGTCACAAACAGCATAGTAACGATCCACTGAGATGAAGCAGAGGTGGAAAATGGAGGTGGTGCAGAGCATGATGTCACAGCAGCTGTGAACTTTGCAAAAGAGATCTCCAAAGTACCAGCAGGATTCGATGGACCGGATCATACTGAAGGGCATGACCACGCAGCTCAGCAGGAAGTCAGTGGTGGCCATGGAGAGGATCAGGAAGTTGGTTGGGGTGTGAAGCTGCTTGAAGTGGGTGATGGCAACGATCACCACCAGGTTGCCCAGGATGGTCATCACTATAGCACCAATCATGACAAAGTACATGGCAGAGGCGCTCAGCACAGACCTCACATTTCTAGGGCATGAGTTGTTAATCAGAGCAAAACAAAACTGCACTTCTTTGGGGTTCCAAAGGTCAGGTGAATTCATTGTCTTGGTCCCTTGGGTACTATGAGTCTTTTGCAAAAGTACTGTGTGCCTCTCCTTTCTGTGAAAGACAGGAAAAACAATAAGAATCATAGGAAACTTTTCAGAGAGGCCCAGCTAGCTGCGTTTCCAATCCCTGGTTGAATTTCCTACTGTTCAGGAGCACTGCTTTGGATCCTGCCACTTAATACACACAATATATTCAATTAAGGAAACATTTCTCTATGCAATGTAAACAAGACAGAATTTAGAATTTAGAACAATATAAGGTAAACTAAAAATTTGCTAATGTCTACAAGAATATACATGAATAACCTCAAAATAAAGGGGAAACTATCTCAAATGATAAATTCTGTAAATCTCATTATTTATCTCCTTTCATTTAGCAGCAATTTCCTGAATTCAAATTCAGGTTGAGGTCATTTTGTCCACAGATTTCAAATTCTCATGTTGGAAACAAATTTGACATATATGCCTGCTCATTGTTGTGTGTGTGTGTGTGTGTGTGTGTGTGTGTGTTTTCTAAAAAATCTTAGTCATTTATTTAATTTTTTAACATCTTTATTTATTGAATTTATTGGGGTGACATTAGTTAATAAAATTAGGTATCAGGGATACAATTTGATAATACATCATTCTGTGCCCATTGTTTAAGCTGTTGCCTTATATAATTTAAGCTGTTGCTCTTAAAATGTGGAATTAATGGGACTGACTCACCCTAGAGTGTGACATAGGTTTGATTTGTTTTTCCAGTGCCGGGACTGGATGTGTAACTGATGACTGGTGACAAGCATTAGTGAGATATAGGGCCAGGTTAGAGAAGTGGACTTTGTCCTGAGAATAGATTAAAACTCCCTGGTCCATTGGGAAAACAAATCCATAAGCACATCCTACCAGATTTACTTGGAAAAAATCTTAATGAGAATAAAAGTACCCTTGAAAATAATATTTACAGTATTTGCTGCTGTAACTCAGCATGCTTTCTAATGTATATTAGTTGAAATCTTGACAGTATAGCACATTTCATTTGCTCTGAATGTAGTAATTTAATTTCTCAGCTAGCATTTTTGTTTAAAGATATTTTAATGGTAGCAATCAAACATTAGGCCAAGTTGAACTTGACAAATCAAAACATAGAGAAGTAAAATGTAAGAAGGACAACGACTTATTAACTTTTTTAATAAACTGTAGCTATCAATTTTGAAATACACAGAACAAATTATTTCATTACTTATCACTTTGGTTTCTAAGCCCTAAGATACTGAATATAATGGAATCTTAAAAACCTAATCACTGTCTTTACTTAATTAATTGATTAACTTTATTCTGCCTCTTATTGTCTTTAGGTTTGGAATTACATTTTTTATTTAATGTTCTTTTAAATGTTCTTTTAATGGTCTTTTAAAAATTATATTTAAAGACAGCTAACAATTACCACAACATTACTTAGGTATTTGTCACAGTATATACATAGATGTAGCATTTCTAATACAAAATAGTACACTCTTTAATATTTCATGGTTTCATTTTTGAGAACATAATTCCTAAAAGATCAACATTATTTAACTCCTATGTTTATAAGGGAAATTTTATTTGTTTTATTTTATTTTTTGGGATATACAATGTGAAACAGCTGCTAAAAATTAATTGTATTATCTCATATTTCTGATGTATGATTATATATTAGGGAATATTTAAACCTCTAGATATTAGATTAAGACAAAAAGAAGACACACATTGATTAAAAAAGTTATCACATGGTTGAATTGTTAAGATAATGTCAAAGGTAATAATAATTTTAAGCCCCTAGCTAAGCTTTTGACCAAAAATTATAAAAAACAAATAAGAAAATACAAATATGATTGCTGGTCTACTGCTCTGTTAAAAAAAAAAAAAAGATTGTCATGATATTAAATGCAGTTGGAGTTTGGTTTGTTATTTAAAAACTGAACAGAATAGAGATTATTTTTCTTTGAAGATTCATTTCCTCAAAAGAAACAGTAGTTTTTTAATAAAATGGAATGAAGTAAAACCCTCTTTGACATCTCACTTTTATCATGGAATGTAATATTATAGCAAAGAACCAAATTAACAGCAACACTGCAAACAATTACCTAATGAAAGCATAGAAAAGTGTTAATTCTCTTTGCTAGGAGGTAAAAATAAACATTTGTTAACAATCCTGGAACGGAGCAAAGATTGCATTGTTTTTCAGTTCAAATTTAGGTCTTTAAGGGAAAAGTTACAGAGTAAGGAACCAGACACAAAGACTCTGAAATAAAGATTTTGAAAATCTGAAAGTTCCTCAGAATTTCAAGGAAAAATGTGAGAAAGGAACTATGTAATAAGTTTCCCTTAAGTATTAAATACCTAACATTTTATTAAGGTCTATGTATTTCCCTTCAATAAGAAGGAATATATTCAGCAAGCTCAATAATATGCTGTAAATAAAGTGGAAAATTAAGAGAGGACACAGCATACCTGCTTTATCAGGCATGATTTTTCTTCCCTTACTGGTTGCATAGCTCAAACACCCCACCTCTGAGTCTTTCTCTGGAAATGCTCTTATCTCACTTATACAACAGTTTGTTTAGGTAAGGGAGGTTACTTATGAATTAGATTTAAGAAAGATCTGTAGTAGGTCTTTCTCTCATTGCCTCTTTAGAATTTCAGTGATTTAAAAGAATGATCCAGACTTACATTCATAGATCAGTATTTTAAATATGATTCTTTCACCATGTTAAAAAAAAAAAGATGAATCTATTTGATCTTTTCCCTCTTTTAATATATTCTGCTTTGGTTTAGCATAATTTGTTTGGCTAATTAGGTATTTTGGAGCTAAAAACCATTGAGAGGTGACTTATCTGTTGTGCCAAAGTTTCTTACCATGCAAATGAGCATTGTGCTCCGCTGCCCTCTTCCCTGCTGATTTCCCCCTAGAAAATGTACTTAGGCCTCAGATCTCATAGGTAGGCTCCTGGCAGGCTGTGCTGCCCTCAGTATTTATACACAGAATATGCCTCCTGCGGCTGTATTACCTGTGTCAACAGGGCACAGGTGTGTCCTTTAACAACCTGAAGTGTGCTGCCAGCAAAGAGATCACAGCAAGTCACTAGAGAATTGGCTCTGGGAGGATGAATCTGCTATGTGCTGTCATCCCTATGACTTCCAAGGCTAACGTGGACTAGCCTCACACAAGGCCAAAGTGGGAAAGAATGAAAATATGAAAGGGAGGGAGAGAGGAAGGAGAGTGGAAGGAAGGGAGGGAGGAAGCAAGGAAGAAATTTTAATTCAAATCCAACAAATGCTCACTTCACTTATTACCAAAGACTAGATGTTTTCAAACAGTGACTTCTTTACACCCTACTGAAAATTTGACTCATCTATATCTTTTCATTTGACTGCATGCAATTAGGGATAGTCATTCACATTGCAGTTCATTGTGTGCAATTTTCCAAATAAAGGTCTTAGTCCAAACAGAAAGCAGTAAGAGCCATGTTTCAAACCAACTGAATGAAAACTTCCATCAGGATGTGTAATGGAAAAATAGCATGCTGGCTCCAGAGGCCGATCCTGAAGCAAAGGAGTGAAGGGGAAAGGGTAAGATGGGGCCTGAGGCGGGGAACACGAGGCTTCAGAAAACAGTTTCTCTTGCATTAAAAGTTTGTTAGCTTCAGTTCATTTTAAAACCTTATTTCAGAAAGAGGCTACTTCAGGTTCCTGATAATGTTTGAAAGGCTCAAAATGCAATGTGAAATAGATGTCCCATTCTGTTTTGCAAATGTCAAAGTTATTATTGTCTAATTTGGTTTTAAGAAAAGTAAGGTTGGATAATTCAAAGGTTCCCCACAATGGCCATTGATGTTTTTAATGACTTTTGGAAAAATCAGTCCATTTAGTTAAAAATGCACATGAGGAGGGACTGATGTTTTAAACATAAATTTGGGTTTTATCCCTCACCCTGTCCTTTGGGTATAAATCCGCACTTGACCTTCTTGGAGTTGTTTGAGTCTAATCTTCCTCTCCTCCTACTACAAAAACCCCATTGTAGGAGCCTCCCTTGAATGAAGTCTGCCTATGGTCTCTAATAAGTGTAACAAATCATTTTTTCTTTCTAACACACACCCCATGAAGTTTTTATAGTAGATAAATTGTTCAAAAGTAAAGAAATAAATGAGACTTCTTAAAGCAGGAACTGAGAGAAAGATAAAAGTACTAAAAGGATCGGTAGCCATGAAATGTAAGTCACTGCTAAAGTAGGGCAAGTCAATTTTGTTTATATAACTTTATTTTTATTATTGACACTATTACAGATGTCTTCATTTCCCCCCTTTGTCCACTTCCATCCAGCCCCCGCCCTCCCCCTCTGGTCATCACCACACTGTTGTCTGTGTCTATGGGTTATATATGTCCTTTGGCTAATCTCTTCACCTTCTTTCATCCAGTCCCTCCCTTCCCCCCAACCTCTGACAGCTCTAAGTCTGTTCCATGTATCTATGCCTCTGTTTCTATTTTGTCGTCAGTTTATTTTGTTCATTAGATTCCATATATAAGTGAGATTATATGGTGCTAGAGGCCCGGTGCACAAAATTTGTGCACAGGTAGGGTCCCTAGGCCTGACTGGCAATCAGGGTCGTTCGGGGTCAGGCCAGGGCCTTCCTTCCCCGGCTGCCGGCTGCTGGCCATATTTGTCTTTCTCTGGCTTATTTCATTTAGCATGTTGTCATCTGTGAAGGAAGAGGCCCGATTGGGTGATGTCCAAGGTCTTTTGAGACTCTGGGGAAGAAAGAGCCTGACAGTGATTCTCATGCCCTCATGTCTCTTCCTGGCACAGCCTAAAGTGTTCCCCTCAAGGCCAGCAGTTAGATTGGATTAGTAAACATTAAAATATTTAAATTGTGCATTTATTATTCACATTTGCTTTTCTTTTTTAAAAAAAGTATATTTTATTGATTTCAGAGAGGGAGAGAGAGATAGAAACATCAATGATAAGAGAGAACCATTGATTGGCTGCCTCCTGCACATCCTCTACTGGGGATTGAGCCCACACCCCGGGCATGTGCCCCTGTCCGGAATTGAACCCAAGACCTTTCAGTCCTCAGGTCGATGTTCTATCCACTGAGCCACACCAGCTAGGCCCCACATTTACTTTACTACAGACAAGTACAGGAAATGAAACTGCCATGGTCCTGAAGAGGAGTAGTCCTTATGGGGTCATATTGTCCTTCAAGTCACAAGCTGAGCCTGGGTAATTTTCCATAGTTGGATCTAGGACAGAGGGTGTCAGGGTATGTGATAAGAAAGGCTTAGAAGAGAAATAGGGAAAAGCCAGATTAAGTTTTTCTATGCAAAGTTTGATCTAAAGCAGAACTTGTTTTTTCTTTATCTTCTCCACCTGGCCACTAAATGTGGAAAATCCTCAAGGCTAGTCTTAGGCCCCCATTTCCTTTCCTACATTCTCTCCCTAAGTGGGTTCAAACATGTCCTCTCTTTCAGATGTCATCTACATGCCAATACCTGCAGATCCATTTCTACCCCAGACTTCTCTGAGCTCTGACCATTAAATCCAATTAGTTATTTATTATTATTACTATGATGTGTCAAGTTCCCAACATGCCCCAGACAGAACTCAGGATCTTCCCTTCTCCCCCAAACTGGTTTCCTCCAGGATTTCCTATCTTCCACACCTCCAATTGCACAAGTCAGGATCTATAAATCATGCTTGGAATTCCTCTCTTTATCACCCTCTAAAGCCTACATATTACTAAGTCCCACTGGTTTTGTCTGGTGGTATTTGATGACTTTGGCAGCCTCCCTCCACTTCATCAGCATCTCCCCAGTCTAAGCTACCTTCCTCTCTCATCTGGGACTTGCAATATATAGTTTTCTACTTGTTCTCAAATTCACTCTTGTTCTTCTCTTATTCATTCTTTACACCAAAGGCATTTCACACCACTCATCCGGTACCACCGTGCCTCCCTGCACCACCCCTCATTCTCTATGGCCTAAAGCTGAACTTAGATTCAGGAACAGTTTGCTCTCCTCCTTTTCTCCCTCCCATAACTTAATTCCAGGTATGAGGAGATGTGGACATGATTGTTACATGTACTCATGTATGTCCTAATCTATCATATAAAGAAAGGTTCTGTTTGTCTCTTGATGTTTCACAGAAAAATTACTGGAAGTACTTTTACCTAGTGTTAGTGATCTGGCATAAATCATAGGCATTGTGGTGTGGATGGAATTTATTTGGTAGAACTCTAGGCAACTTTCAGAGAAAGTGGTTAAAACAAGTCCAAGCAGAGGCTTGTGATTGCTGGCCCATAGTGTAGACATACATGCGGGTTAAGAAGCTAGAGACAGAGGAAACAGAAGCCATTTCAAATATAAGCCACAAAGTAAAAGCTCAGAAGTATAAAAGCTCAAATTGTATATGATGATTTGTAATCAGCTTTCTCCTCTGAGCAGCTCCTTCTAGTGAGCTTCAGGGTGCCAGGATATAACTAAATAATTTATTTAATGATTGTGAATAATTCTCCCAAGCCAATTGATAAGTAGACTTCTAGTTGATAGTAAAGACCAGTCTTATGTTTCACTTCTATGGATTCACAAGTCATAATGATCTTCCCTTTTCTGAATTCCTAGAGTGGAAACAGAGAGGACCCAAAACCATTAGCACTTGTTAAAAATTCTTATATTGGTCTTTAATTGTTTCATGTGTATACTCAAGGCCAACCTATTCTCAACTATGTTTTATATTTCTTTTGTACATTTTCCTTACCAGTCAGAGGCGAGTGTTAACAATTAAATGATTGATTGATTGGCTGACCAGAGATACTGAATGTAGCTCTTATGCAGGTTACAGAACACGTATCTAGATCACTGAAAGTTGATAGAATAATATTTGCAGTGACCTAGGGATGTAAGGTATGTACCTCAGCTAAAAATAATAACAGCCTCATTTTCAACATTCTATTCGCTTTTCTAATGGCTTTTAAGTCAATGTGCTTCAGGAAAAAGATTTGCAGTTTCTGAATGGGAGCTAAATATTTTCCCTGACACTATGTACTTGAGAGCTCTCCGAAACCATGGATAAAAGAAACCGTGAATGAGCGGGTTGCAAGTGGAATTGAAGTACCCAAGCCACACTAAGAGATCAAGTATTATTATGGGAGTAGAATAGTCTAAATATGGGTCGATCAAAACAGCAAGAAAACAAGGCAACCAGCAAGCTAGAAACACCCCCATCACTATACCCAGGGTCTTAGCTGCTTTCCTGTCCTTTTTCTTAGATAGATTTTTTTTCACTTCCTCCTTTATGTTTTCAGGCATGTTACTGATAACTCGGGCATGTCGCTTGGAAACGATAAAAATTTTGCCATAAATACCAACCATGATGGAGCCAGGAGTAAAGAAACATGTAGTGAACAATATTGTCCCCCAAAATTTGTTAAAAGTAAGTGCACAGAAATTGAAGCAAGCAACAAGAATCTCATAGCTCTGCATCCCCGATACGTTGGCCTCGGATAGAACTAAACCAAAAGAAAAAAGGGCGGGGGCCGACCAGCAAAATGCCAGCAGTCGCTTTATCATGGAGGTGGTCATGGTGCTTGTGTAGTGTAAAGGGTAACACACAGCATAAAATCGATCGATAGCAATGGAACAGAGGTGGAAAATGGAGGTCAGGCTTAGCATCATGTCAAAGCTTGCATGGAATTTACAAAAGCCCTCCCCGAAGTACCAGCAGCTCTCCACGGACCGCACCATGCTGTATGGCATGATGACGGAACCCAGCAGGAAGTCCGTGGTTGCCATGGAGAGGATCAGAAAATTCGTGGGGGAGTGAAGCTGTTTGAAATGCGATATGGAAATCATGATGACCAAGTTTCCAAAGATGGTGATAACCATGGCTCCAGTCATAATCGAATACATGATCATCCGGACTTGAAAAGGGCGGTTGGTGGGAGGACAGGATTTATTTCCAAGTTTTGGACAACTGGATAAGTCTTCAGGAATATAAGTTAGATCCATGGTGCTTTACCTTTTCAAATTATTTTCTAGGAAGGTGAATCAGTGTTTCCTTAGGCTAGTGAGAAGAGAACTGAAGATGCCGATACCAGAAAGAGCTACAAAGGTAAAAGAAAAAAAAAAAAGCTGCACTTGGGAGGTGGTGGCTCATGAGCCCCCTTGGTGTTTTAAGAACATGTTAAGATGCATTTATAGGATTTTTTTCAGTTCCTGATTCAATGCTTAGCACCTTACCTACCACATATGGTAGTTGGTGGTTTTCTTCCAGCTGAAACTCAGATACTCTCAAAAGTGAAAGAAAATACTGTGGTGAAGATCACAGACTTACAATTAAATTTATACAGTATTTAGGTCCATGAAAATATATGCAGTTAAAGTATATTATAACCCAGGAAACTGCCACACCTCAATTGCCCATATGATCTTAATGATCACAGCCATGCCATTGAAACAACCTTACATGGCTGTTGCATACGAGTAACTACTCAATTTGTTTTTCAGGATCGGGAGGATCCTATGAGGTGTTTCAACCTGAGATCAAATTTTCCACCATTCACACTTATATTTATAGAAAGGAAACTTCATATATTTTCAGAACTGGAAAAACCTCAAGTAGAACGTTTACAAAGATTTATCATGTGATGTTTCCAGCCCAGTGACTAATATACATTGCACAGTATGGCTTTGAAATCAGGCAGACCTGTGTTTCATAATTGGTTCCACCACTTGGCAACCATATTAGTTTGAAAAAATGTCTCTAAGCCTCAGCTCTTTCCTTTATAAATTAAAGATAATATAGCCTACTTCTTGATTTAGAGATCAGAAAGAACATATGAAAGGCATCTCTCTGGTAAGCACTCAATGAAATCCACATTAACCAGGTTTTAAAACTATATTTTGATTTCCAAATGACTGATTTTCAAATAAACTTTGGCTTTATAACTTGTTTATAAGTTTGGAAGTTGTCTATGAAGATATTTAAAGCCATTCACACTATTTCTATCTTCCTCCCTGCTTTTTCTTGTAAGAATTCTCGCATTTCCTTTGATTTTGCCCTTTGTTGAGACTTCCATGTTATCTAGTACTGGAGGCCCGGTGCACGAAAATTCGTGCCCTTGTGGGGGTCCATCAGCTGGCCTGCGCCCTCCCACAGTACGGGACCTCTTGGGGGATGTCCACTTTCCGGCTTAGGCCCACTCCCCAGGGGATCGGGTCTAAGCTGGCAGTCAGACATCCCTCTGGCAGCCTGGGAGCCCTCGGGGGATGTCCGACTGTGGCTTAAGCCCGAGCTCCCGTGTGAGAGCACACTGACCACCAGAGGGCAGACACTCAGCACAGGAGCTGCCCCCTGGTGGTCAGCGCACATCATAGTGACTGGCCATTCCCGGTTGTTCCTCCATTAGGGTCAATTTGCATATTACTCTTTTATTATATAGGATGTTGAATTGCCATTTTTGTATGTCAAAAATGTTCAAATATTAATAATTACTCATTAGGGTCTTTTCCTTTCCCTCACATTTCAACTTCAAGCACTGACTAATACAAAGGTTGGCATATCTCTACTCATAAAAAATTATGAGTCAGATTTTCAATGCAAGATTTTCTATTATTTCAAAGAGCTGAACACATTTAGTTCCATAGGAGGAAGAGTTGACCCAACAGCAAACTCTAGGTTCAGAATCTAATCTTTATAGCTTTGAAATATGAATGGCATATACGATGTAGTAGATAATAGTAAGTTACAATCCATGGTTCTAACAGAAGGAGGCAAATACATTCACATGTTATCTTTAAGTTACCAACTAACACAAGTGTCACCATTTCTATAAAACATATTCCTCTCTTCTAGAACTGAGCTCTACAGTAAAGTTGTCTTTGCTCACTCTATATGTATGTATGGACAGATATGTAAATTAATCCAAATTATAATTTTTCTTATTTTTATTTTTTGAAAAACCATCAGATAAAATCAGCAAAGGAAAATATGAGCAATTAGCATAATATACTGATTCAAGTGAAATGTAATAAGAAACAAATTTTTAAATTTTTCTATTTAAGCACAAATGTGGATAATTTCCATAAATAATGTGCTTTCTTTTTCTCCTTAAATTCTTATTGCCCCATACTCCTGGAATTTAAGGCTAAAATCTAAAGAAATTTAGCTGATTACATAATTGCTTAAGAGAACCAGCCCCTCTGACCACTTCTGAAGGCCTGCTCAGGATGTGCTGTGTAGGAGGAAGAGTTTCTTACAAAACCAGCACTCATTTAAAGACCTGGAACTACCACTAACAGTGATTATTGCATCATTTCTCTTACCACAGGTCACAAGATAATGTCAAATTTTATTTTTTTTTATTTTTTTTTTAAATATATATATATTTTATTGATTTTTTACAGAGAGGAAGGGAGAGAGATAGAGAGTTAGAAACATCGATCAGCTGCCTCCTGCACATCTCCCACTGGGGATGTGCCCGCAACCAAGGTACATGCCCTTGACCGGAATCGAACCTGGGACCCTTCAGTCCGCAGCCGACGCTCTATCCACTGAGCCAAACCGGTTTCGGCAAATTTTATATAATCTATTTAAAAATTGATCTTAGGCTATAGTAAATTCTTAAATACAAATTCTATTTTTAAAGCTCCAAAATCATTCTTAGCCTAAAAGCAAATTCCACCCAAAGAGAAAATTTTTATTAATTTTTTATTAAACTTGTTAAATTAAAAACAGGGTGGCATTACAATTTCATAAGTAATTTCAAAATTTAGACTAGTATCTTATTACAAATCTGTAAGTGGTATATATAGTATAATAAAAAAGATAAGCAAAGGTTTGAAATTTATGAAAACTCATATTGTATCTTTTCTTGATTCTTCTCTAATATCTAATACAGATGATAATGAATATTTAAAGACTACAATTGCAAAGGCTACTCAAAGCCATTTGAGGGATGACAATAAGTTGACTTACATTCAAGTGTAGCACTAAAAACTAAAATAAACAGAAGAAAATGACTTCTTCTATAAATGTACTTTGTAACTATCTATATTAGTTTACACATCGTGACATCAAATGTAAAAATAGTATCTGGCATGTAAATGACATTTATTCCAAATACTTACAGTTCACAAGTGAGCCCTAAAAACCCACATGGCAGTTGGCAGCAGGCAGAGATGCCATCTTGAAACTGTTGCCTTCGTAAAAGCAGCTGGGAGAAAGGGACAGTGACTCCACTCACAGAGCAGGCAGAGCAACCTCCATTTCAGAGAGCAGAGCCTGAAAGAGAGGGAGACGTAAAACTGAAGCAAAGCATCATTGATGTAATTACCTGTAAACTAGCATCGCTGGAAAACGAGCAGAAGAGAAGATCTTTACTAAAACTAAATATCAGAGAATGTTAGTAGTAGGAAACCAGCAACAACAACAAAAAATTGATCTAAATAAATTTTTTCATTTTTTTCAAGACTTCATATACAGGGTAGGGCAAAAGTAGGCCTACAGTTATTCATATAAAAAATAATACAATCTATACTAATAATAGGGTCATATGCTAATTAGACCAGATGTCTTCCTGGCTACCATCCAGACATCCTTCCTGACAAAGCCAGGTCTGGGCAAAGCTACCTGTGCTGTGGACCTGGGTGTCAGCACCTGCAGCTGCGGCCCGGGAGACAGAGAAGCCACCTATCTCACGGTCCCAGGTGCCTGTGGCTGCGGCCAGCCCAGGCGAAACCAGCCGTGGTCCCGGGTGCCTGAGGCCAGCCAGAGGGATGGAAGCCCGGGTCCCTTGTGCCTTCGGCCAGCTGGAGGAGGGAATCCTGGGTCCTGGGTGTGGGGCCAAGGTAGAGGCAGTTAGGGGTGATCAGGCAGGCAGGCAGAGGTGTTTAGGGGCGATCAGGCAGACAGGCGAGCAGTTAGGAGCCAGCGGTCCTGGATTGCAAGAGGCAGTCGGACATCCCCTGATTGGAGAGGGTGCAGGCTGGGCTGAGGGACAACCCCCCTCCCCCCATGCACAAATTTCGTGCACCGGGCCTCTAGTAATTAATAAGTAACAATACAAAAATAAACTATGTTTCATGTACATACAACTGTAAACCTACTTTGCCCCAACCTGTACTTTTTTTTTAGTGGATACAGTGAAAAGGACATCAGAACACCATCTTGTTTATTATAATTGTGTCTTTGAGCATTTGTTTGCATGGAAACCCTGATTGTAGTCTTTCTTCCCTTCAGTTCACAACACTCCAGCCACTTTTGGCCACAGTGGCCTCTACATTGCCCTACAAATGTCCACTCGGTAATTCCCTTTCCTCCACCTTATTGCCAATCCTTTCATCTGTGACCACTTCAAGGCTCAGTTCACGTATCATTTTTTTTTCCGGAAATTCTTTTTGACTCTCCCAGTTGGAGTTAATCTCATAATATTATTATAGGCTATTGGGGTGGCCAAAGATCTCATAGATCTTTCATTTCCTCATCTTATACCTAGCATTAGTTTCAAATGCCTTTGTTTCTTTCGTCTGACACAACACTTTTTAAAACTGCCTTATCTTAATCAGAAATTTCTCAAGAAACTTATTGTTACTGAGATAATATATCACTAACCATCTAACCTTTGAAACATTTAACATAGAACAGTTGAAGCAAATGGAAAGAAATTAATTCCAACACACCATGTAACCTGGTTAATAGGTATCTAGTGTCATGGTATTAGAGACACCTGGTTAGGAAAGATAAAAATATTAGGAAAAGAGTAAATGCTACTTAGAAAGTAGCTAATAAATTTCCTTTCAAACATACAGCATTTTAAATGACACCTGGTCAATAATAAAAATTCTTTTAAGAAGAGAATAAATTAATATTTTTTTTAAAGAATAGTGCATTTTCAATTTTTTGTATTGACCCCAGTACCTTCCCTCTCCGGAAAAGCGCGTTGTGCATCATTGCGTCTGTTCTGGTGGCTTTGCAGGCACGAGTTCAGGAAATTCCAGAAGTGCAGTGTTGAGCAGTAAGACACCTGGTTCATATAAGTTTGCCTGTGCTCTCAAGAGGCCTGGAGTCAGGAACTCAGACCCAGAGCTCCAGCGAGGAACTAACTGCAGAGCCCCAGTGGAATTGCTCTTTTAACTCTCTTTCCTGGGGGATATTGAAATACTCCTTGTATTGTTAATGTCCCAGATAGTTTTCAGTTTCTTTTTTCCAAATGAAGGACAACAATTTATAGTGATTTCATAGTCTCTTGGGTTTCACTCTAGGATGATAAGGTGCTGAAACTTCTACATATTAAAAATACATAGAAATGTATTGGCTGAATTAAATGTTGGCTGACATCCAAATGAGGAATAAGAGATTTCTGTTTATACTTTGATTCCCAAATATAATGTGAATATTTTGTGATGGGAGGGGAGTATTTCTTTTTGCCTCAGTGATTTGTACCCGTTTGACTAAAATCCTTAGTTTAAAAAAAAAAAAGTGGAAACAAAAAGCCCAAGGGTCACAAATCTTAAAAATACTAGTTCAGTAAATGACACTGATTGAGACAAGAGAGCTGGGCTCTAGTCCTGCTTCCACAGTTAGCTGTATAATGCAGGACAACTCGCTGATTTCCCCAGGTTCATTTTCATCGTCGCTAACTTCCTGTACAATTCTGGGTGTGGAGTGGAGACAGGACTGACGCTGGGAGACAAAAGCAGGAGGAATGATGGAAAGCAGAGAGTCTATAGGCAGCGGGATCACTCTTTCACTAGCAAACAAGGCAGGACCACTACACTCTGAAACCAAAAAGTGGCATGAAAAGGTTCAGAGAAAATGAGCAGAACTTTACTGAGGGGCTGTTTGAATGAAGCTTTAAAGTACAAATAGAATTCTAATACAAGAAGAGGAAAAAAAAATAAGAAACGTTATGGTCTACATAGGACTGCCAATTTTTTATCTCATCTGTAAGCACCAGCTCAAACAATAGCCACCATCACAATCATCATCATTCTGTGAAAAGGACAGTCATAAACTCCTTTCCAATAAATGTCAGCAGGCAACCTTACACCAAGCTATTTAGCTTTATTTTCTAAAGTCATATATTAATGAATTGAGAGATAAATTTAATAAACATTGATTCAAAATAATTCTACTTTACAGTAAGGCTAAAATCTATTTTACTAATTTATTTTTTAAAATATATTTTTATTGACTTCAGACAGGAAGGGAGAGGGTGAGAGCGATAGAAACATCAATGATGATAGAGAATCATTAATCAACTACCTCCTGCATAGCCCCCTATCAGAGACTGAGCCTGAAATCTGGGCATGTGCCCTGACCAGGAATCAAACCATGACCTCCTAGTTCATTGGTCGATGCTCAAGCATTGAGCCACTCCAACAAAGCGATTTTACTCATTTCTTAGTAATTGGTCTCTTAAAATCAAAACAAAAAAGTCTTTATGTGTATGTGCATGTTTAAATTCCAAAGCATAACCATTTCATTAAGAAAATTACTTTAAAAAGTACTCAATAGTATCCAATAAACCATATTAAGTCTCATAAAAGTGTCTGGCTTTAATTTCTCTGTTCTTGAAAATTCTCTTTTTTCCATTTATTTTGCACTTGTAGTCTCTTTCACCATTTCAAAAAAGCTCTACTATTCCACCTCTACCCTACAAGCTGTAGGGAAGGGACTGATGGAAGGCAGTAGACAACATGTGCAGGCCCATGTGGGGGCAGCTAGGCAAGGCTAGCACTTAAACTGACAGCTGAGTGATCACTGTTTAATTGTGATCTGTGCAATGGACTAAGGTCAAAGCAAATTTGGGGGCAATTATGTAAAGTTTTCCACAAAAAGAAAAAATTAATTTGTTCATTGAAATGTTGTAAATGAAGAAATTAAACAAAAAGTATTTTGGTGAAACAGTTTACTTAGATATGCAAAAACACATACACAAAACATATCCTATATAATAAAAGCCTAATATGCTAAGTGTCTGGTTGTCCGTTCAACCAATCAAAGCATAATATGCTAATGATATGCTAAGGCTGCTCAACCGCTCGCTATGATGTGCACTGACCACCAGGAGGCAGACAGTCGGCCAGTTGACCAGTCACTATGACATGCACTGACCACCAGGGGGCAGATGCTCTGACCAGTAGGTTAGCTTGCTTCTGAGGTCTGGCCGATTGGGACTGTGCAAGATGGGCCAGACATGCCCTGGAGCCCGCCCTGGCTGGCCAACCTCCTGCGTCCCTCCCCAGCCCTGATCATGCACTGGTGGGGTCCCTCGGTTTGGCCTACACCCTCTCACAATATGGGTCCCCTTGGAGGATGTCGGAGAGCCGGTTTCAGCCTGAACCTGCATCTATAATAATAAAAGTGTAATATGCTAATTAGACTGGACATCCTTCCAGATGACCTTCCAGATGAAGCCGGGGCTGCAAGGGAAGCCCGGGTCCCAGGTGCTGAAGGGAAGCCGGTGCTGGCAGCTGGAGGATGGAAGGCCTACTCTTGCACGAATTTTGCCCATCAGACCTCTAGTCTATACTAATAAAAGGGTAATATGCTAATTAGACCGGGTCAACCGGCCATCTTCCAGATGTCCGACTTCCTTCTGGACAAAGCCATAGTGGTGGGGGCCGAGGCAGAGGCAGTTAGGGGTGATCAGGCCAGCAGGAGAGGGCAGTTGGGGATGACCAGGCCAGCAGGGGAGGACAGTTGAGGGCATTAGGCAGGCAGTTGGGGATGACCAGGCCAGCAGGGGAGGACAGTTGAGGGCATTGGGCAGGCAGGCAGGTGAGTGGTTAGGAGCCAGTGGTCCTGGATTGTGAGAGGGATGTTCTGGATTGGAGAGGGTGCAGGCCGGGCTGAGAGACAACTGTCCTGTGCACGAATTTCATGCACCAGGCCTCTAGTATATAAATTAAATTAAAAATTTATAAGGCAATATTTACCCTCAGTGCAAGTGATAAATTTAAGATTATCTATTTTCTTCTATTCTAGTTTGCTTTTCATTAAAAATGTTATCTGCAGTCAGTAATATGCTGGAACCACTCATGCCCACTTGTAAGAATAGGTTAACTTTTCAAAAATTTTGAGAGGCAGCTGACATTACATTCATAGCTTGAAATTAGCTAAATGAAGATTATTTTTAATATACACTAAGAAACCCATCAAACAGCACACCACTTGCTGCTGACCACTAAATCAATTTCACAAGTTATTAATGAGTTTCAATTTACAGTTAAAAAGACACTGAATAACAAATGCAATATAACTTGAGGCCTCCCCACCCTACAAATATTAATGTTCTTCTATGTTTTCGTCTCTCACTATTCTATTATTCAAACACATACACACATGTGTGCCCACACACACACAAATAGATAGCTAGATGATAGATAGATAGATAGATAGATAGATAGATAGATGATAGATAGATAGATAGACAGATAGATAATAAGCAAAAGGGAATAAAAGACAACTTTTATATTTACTTTTATATTAGTTATTTTAATTATTTCATGAAACAATTATGTTTTATGAAACAGAAAATGTAACTGCTAACCAATATGACACAATCATTTTAAAGAAAATGATACCATAAATTGCAACAAAAAGTCTTACATTCAGGAACTTGATAATATATTTGGAACAACTATATAATATTTATTAAAAATCAGGATACCAATTAGCAATGCAAAATGTGGATAAGCCTGAGGAAGAAAAGAAGGCCCTGAATAGAAGTCTCCTGCTAATAAAACAGAAATTGCTATAATTAGAATGATACATAAATGAAAACGTTGGTTGAATCTGTGGCCTCAGTTACACAGTTCCTGTTTCTTCTTTCATTTAAAAAGAACATTTAATCTCACAAAAGTAAAATCTAGTCAAGGCTTAACTTTCAGCTAACCAATGACTGATTTCTGACAGAGATGCGTTTTTGAAATTGTTAATTTGGTATTCATTTACCTATAATTTTCAGTTGTTAATATGTCACAATACATCTGCTCAGACACTGCAGAAGAAAAGGTAAATGGAAATACCACACAAAGTGTGTGTGGTGCTGAAAGAAGGCAGCAATCCTCAAGCTTAGCTTGTTTTTTGATCCCTTCCTCTTCATCCCATCCCTGGCTTTTCTGCAGCTTCTTCTCGCCTTTCTGACACTTTTTTTCCTCTACCTGGAAGTGGTGGGCATATAAATCATTCTGAAAAGGGAGGATTTTTAGTTAAGAGAAGATTCCTCTTTTTTTCTCTGCAAGCCTTAGGAGCTAAGAGCTTTCCACGATAGCCAAAATTACACACACACATACACATACACATACACATACACACACTTTAAGAGACATACACATACACATACACACACACACACTTTAAGAGACTTAATTCGTCTTAGTTTTATTTCTTTTTTTTTGAGTAAATAAGTTAGTGTTATAGAAATGTGAGCTGAAAACTTTACCCAGTAAAATGTATTTAAGTGCTCTGCGAAACCAGGGATAGAAGAAACCATATATTAAGGGATTACATGTAGAATTAAAATAGCCAAACCATGTCAAGGCATCAAACAAAACTACAGGAGTAGAGAAGTTCAAAAAGGGATCCAATAAAATTGTGAAGAAACAGGGAAACCAACATAATAAGAAAACACCCATCACTATGCCCAAAGTTTTGGCTGCTTTTTTATCTTTCCTCATTTGATTATTTTGATTTTCTGGTAAGTTATTGATTGCATGAGCATGTTTTCTGGATACTGCAAAGATTTTGCCATAAATCCCCACCATCACAGACCCAGGCGTGAAGAAACCTGCCACAAACATCGTGGTTCCCCATAACTTATTGAACATCACTGGGCAGGAACTGGAACAAGCCACCAAGATATCATAACCCTCTATTCCATCAGCATAGGCTTCTGAGAAGACCACCCCGAATGCAAATGCTCCTGGGACGGACCAGCAGAGAAGTAGCAACCGTTTAATGACGGGAATCGTCATTTTGGTGGAATACCGTAAAGGGTAACAGATGGCATAAAATCGATCAATGGCCACCGAGCAAAGATGGAAAATGGACATTATGCTAAGCATCAGGTCAAAACTATAATGAATCTTGCAAAATGTAAGCCCAAAATACCAGCAGTTCTCCACCGATCTGATCATACTGTAAGGCATGATGGTGAACCCCAGGAGGAAATCAGTGACCGCCATGGAGAGGATGAGGAAGTTGGTTGGAGTGTGAAGCTGCTTGAAGTAGGAAACGGAAATTATCATGGTAAGATTGCCAAACACTGTGATGAATATGGCTCCCACCATCAGCGAGTACATGGCGACTCGGACACCCAGTGGCCTTTTGTCTTCTAGGCAAGATCCATTTCCATATTCAGAGCAATTGAATGTTTCCTTCAGAAAAAGCAAGAACACATGGAGTCTTGTCAGATAATAGATAAAATATTCTAAATTTATATCGTTTTCATAGAAAAACTCAAGAAAGACATAAAAGACTCAAGGAAGATAATTTATGCTGAAATATTAGTTATGATCTTTCTCATTTATTTATCTTAATATTTATTTGCAATGTCATAGAATTCAAATAAGCTTAAATGATCATTGTGTATGCGGTCCTTTATTCAAATTATACTAGCAATCTTTAGTAAGCTCTTCATGCCAGGGCCTGAAATTAAAAAGAAAGAGGAGGAGGAGGAGGTAGAGAAGTAGAAGGAGGAAAAGGAGGAGGTAGAAAAAGAGGAAGAGGAGGAGATGGAACAAGTTTATTATTGAACTTATTATAATTGATCCTCCTTGTAAACTGAGGAAAAAATAGATATCTACTATCTCAGATGAGTTGGCAACATATCAGATTTAATTTGATTGGGGTCTATTGCTTTGCAGGACCAGGAGGTTATTATTTGAAAATAGTTTTATTCCTGTGTGCCATTATTTTCACTCTGCTTGTTAGAAGAGGAAGAATCATTTAAGGATGTCTAATGATCTGGTAGGATCATCCTCTTCAGCCAGTCATGAAGCCTTGCTAAGCATCTCACCAGCCAGAGCAGCTAAATCAGAGGTGGGCAAAGACCAAAGCTGGACTACACTTACTTCTCTGTGAAGAGCCAGTGCATCTCCAGACTGCCTCTCCCTGGAAGCCCGTGGACAGCAGGCAACAATGACAGCCTGACAAGTTCCTGCGTGTGGTCACACAGAGAGGTAGCAGCAGACAGTGGGGGAGCTTTAGGAAAGAAGCCATCGCCACTACAAGGAAACAAGTGGCGTGTGCTCTCCTTGTCTTGGCATTTTGCATATAAAACTCGGCATGTATAAAAACACTTTTATACACAAAGCATAACTATTTTTTAATATTTTTATTGATTTCAGAGGGAAAGGGAGAGGGAGAGATAGAAACATCAATGATGAGAGGGAAGCATTGATCGGCTGCCTCCTGAACGCCCCACACAGGGGATTGAGCCAGCAACCTGGGCATGTGCCCTGACCAGGAATTGAATTGTGAACTCCTGGTTCATAGGTTAACGCTCAATCACTGAGCCACTGGCTGAACCATAACTATTAATATTCCAGGAAGTGTCTGGCCATCAATGACGTCACACATATCAGACCTGACCAATTACTAATAGATAAACCAGTAAGTCCTGCTCAGCCTCTGTGATGTAAGAGCACCATCACACATAACTGTTTATTGAATGCCCACAATGCACAAGACACAGTGAAAGGAACGAGAAAGCATAAACTAGTCCATGGCTGCAAAAAGTCTACAAAACAACTGAAGAGACAAAACACATCAACCCATAAAAACAAAATGATCCTGTACCACAGGTTAAAAAAGAAAAAAAGTAACAGTGATGATTAACTGACCAAAAAGAGGTCTAGGCAAAATGTGAAATCAAACATCAGAAGTGCACAAGAAAATTTTAGGCTGGTGTAGACAAGCATGTTCCCAGTGAGGGTGGAACTTTTGACCTGGCTCTCAGTGGGTGTGGGGGACTTGAGCAGAAGGGGGAAAAGCCTATTCCAAGCTTAAAGAAAGATGAAGAAAAGGCACGAGGAGTTTTGGAGATCTTTGAAAGCCACTCTCAGGGTCTGTGAAACCCAACAGAAAAAAATGGGGGTGGGGGTTAAAGAGAGGACAGAGTGGGAGAAGAGAGGGTTTTTAGTTTTGTTGTTGTCCCCCAAGACTGTGCTTTTAGCCACAAACAGTCCAAGGAACTTTCCCACTTGGTTCTCAAATTTAAGCAGTGATTCTAAAAAGAAAGAAAGAAAGCAATTAAGTTAGCTACAGGAGAATGAATGCAGGTTGAAATTAAAAGCTGTCTCCAACTGATTCTAAGTGTTGAATTCCAGGCAATTTTACCTTTCTTCTCCTTCCTGCTCTAGAGTCACATCCCCACTTGGGCAGAACCAACGACCAAACTGTAAGACGGACCAATTTTAGCGTTGGAACTAAAGATGGAGAAGGAGGGAGAGGGTGATACAACCACATAAGAGGAATGCTACCAAGATGCACTTGGGGTCTGCCAACTAATGCCTTAACTGCTATTTATGGAAACAGCAGACTTATTTCTGAAAAACATAAATGCTTTTGCCAAAACATTTTATCCCAAAATTTCTAAAATGTGTACAACTGATTCTCAAATTATATTTCTTCTCAGCAGCTACCATAGGGATTTTTAATATGTATATAGCATTTCTCTCCTATTCCTCCTAGCATCCTCCCAGGAAAAAAAGGTGGGAGAAAATGAGAGGCAAGGAATCCCTCCCCACTCCCATCCCCCAGTCTTGGTACAATGTTCTTCAGCTGCTTGTCATTTTCTGTTAGTCACCTGCTGACCAGTAAAAAAATCACCACAGAAGAAAATACTGGGAGAAAATGCAGTGTTATGAAAGAGAAGGAAGATTCATATCCCCTTCAGTATGCTCTTTAAAAAGCATAGGAGAACCAAAGAAAATTGTGTTGATTTATTTTTAAATCAACTTCACTTCTTGGAAACAACAGCTAAGAGAAATAACAAGTAATTTTATTTTAATTAAAATGGTGCACACACACACAATAATTTTGTGCTAAAGGCAACTTCACAACGATAATACATTTTAATAGTTAATTACAAACTTCTTTGTGTGTCTGGCTTAGTGGCTGATGTTATTAATCACCCTGCCATTCCACTTCTGGAAAAGTCTTACCAGTCCTTCAAATCATAGAATGTGGAGCTGGATTCCCTTCCCTTTTAGCATTCGGGAACTTTAGTTAGCCAATCCACTCTAAGACCTATAATAAAATTCTTTGAAACATATGATACGATGCATACATTTGTATTCCTCATACTCTTGCTATGAAGCAGGTAGAAACACATTGATGACTATTTGGTGAGCTCATCAAACAGTGCTTTTAAGTAAATTCCATTCATCATTCTCCATAGTGCATTTGGCATGTTTCTTGCATGTGACATCCATCATCAGTTTAAACCTTTCAACAACCATCTCTTTCACACCTTTCAGATTGATTGTCTCTGAAAGCTAAATGCATAAAACAATAATTTCAGACTATATTCTTCAAGTATCATTTTCCTATTTTTTTAAACCTATGAATATAAATACATAGATACGTGTATTGCAACAAAATTAAATGGAATAATCTGGTCTTTTCTCCATTACTGTTATGTTTCTACAAAAAACACAAAAATTAAAGATTTGAGACATAACAAATTGCTTGTCCATTATGAATAAATACCATATCTAAACTTTATTCTACTAAATTATTAAAATAAAAGTGTCACCTTAGCTGGTTTGTCTCAGTCGATAGAATGTCAGCCTACAGACTGAAGGGTCCCTGGTTTGATTCCGGTCAAGGGCACATGCCTGGGTTGCGGGCTCAATCCCCAGTAGGGGGTGTGCAGGAGGCAGCTGATCAATGATTCTCATCATTGGTGTTTCTATCTCTGTCTCTCTTTCCCTCTCTCTTCCTCTCTGAAATCAATAAAAATATATTTAATAAATAAATAAAAGTGTCTTCTGCAATCCCTAAGAAAGTAATTAATTTTTAGGACCATGATCATGGTAATAAAGCATCTTCTAATTTTTCTAATATAATCTCATTTCTTTTTACCTTGTCATTAAATTTGGTAAGTGCTTCCATATTAAATAGTCCTCTGCTTTAGCAACCACTTTTTAAACTTCTAAGGGACTTTTAAAAGTCTTTTTTCTCCCTGCTAGTCATTCTTTCTATTTTCCTTGAGTTTTTTTTCTTACCCAAGCTGCTGATTTCTTTCAGTTGTTCAGTGTCTATTAAATATTGAAGGTTAATGAATCTTAATATATTAAATAATACATATGAACAGGCTTAGCACAATGCCTGATACATAATGAGCTCCTTCAAAGGTGATTTTCCTCTCATCCTTCCTCCCTTCCTTGTTAGGGTGGACACCACATTCAATAATACATTTGACGAGGAAAAGATTTCTCCTAAGAAAGTAAAGGCATGGGATTGTATGCAAAAAAGGCCCAGATAGCTAACTTACCCTCCTGCTTCACTTACATAAACACCAGCGATAAATACTTCGCTCAGCCCCTTGGGAAGAGGTAACCCGTTTCAGGAGCCTAACTCTTCTTCCCAGGAAACATGGTGCAGTGCCCAAAAGCAGCACATGGTCCCATTCACATATTTAGAAGACTCTGCCT
The DNA here is from genome assembly GCF_000147115.1 of Myotis lucifugus. Classification (NCBI taxonomy): domain Eukaryota; kingdom Metazoa; phylum Chordata; class Mammalia; order Chiroptera; family Vespertilionidae; genus Myotis; species Myotis lucifugus. The sequence goes on along the minus strand of NW_005871059.1, from coordinate 14,850,746 downwards.
TTTACTACAAATTCATATTAAATCCTGCACTCATAAACTTCCACACTCCTACACACTCTCTCTGCACATGAACCAAATGCAAAAAAAAAGGAAGAGAAATCAATGGACCAGTAATGCAACTGCATTATCAGGGTGACAATTTACTTAAGAAAACCTCAAGGAAGAGAAGACACAGATCTGTCTTGTTAATCCCTTCTCCACATACCTGTTGCATTGTGGGCGATGCCATTGTTAAACTCCTTCCTGATGGAACTTTCGAACTGCTCTGACTGCTTATATAGAACTAGAAAAGCTGAACTATGTGACGGGTACTATTCAATAACTTAACAATTAGCCTCAAGGGAATTGGGTCTGAAAGTGTCTGTTGTTGTTTATTTTAAAGCAAAAATAAACCCTGCCTTTCTAAATTTGAACAGCTTAATGAGCCTAAACCACTCCATCCTCTCAGGGGTCTCTGCTTACCTGAGATTACATCATCTGCAACACGGAAGGCTCTAAGTCTATTATATACCAACTGCAAAGCAACCCGGAACTGAAAGGACAGAACGGGACTGATAGCTGTGTCCCTAACCCCTCTTCCAAGAAACAAACCACAGAATGTGTCAGTTACCCAGCCCCCTTTTAAATCAGCCAATGGGAATGCAAGGGGAACTAACCCAAGGCCAAAAGTATGCTGACCACCCCCTGTCTTTGTGTAACCAGACCCTAGCCACACCCTGCCTTTGCGTCACTAGCCCCTAGCCCTCACCCAACCAAGTAGAAGTATGCCCCCACCTCCCGACCCCAAGCCCTATAAAACCTTTGTTCTCTTGAGACTAGGGGCTCTCTCGCATCCTGCCGCTGCGTCGGTAGAGGCAGAGGGACTGAGCTCGGGCTTGAATAAAGGCTCTTTGCTTTTGCATCGGACACGGCTCCCTGGTGTGGTCTTTGGGATCTTGAAATCTGGGCATAACAGAACCACTGAGCTACGGGTGGCCCCAAGGAGATGATCCCAACCACACTGAGTGGGATCAGAGGCTCAGGTAGAAAACTGGATATGTGCCTTCCACCTCTTAGGAAAATCGGAGACTGTCACAGCCCATGTTTTGTTTTGAATTCTAGTCACTGAAAAGAGGCCTTACCACAATTGGTTTTCTTTTTTCCTTTGTAAAATCTGACTAAAAGAATAAGTCGAACCATTCCTCTTAGACCAGGAAGAAGGGGGCATGATTATTATCTCTTTAAGGAGCTCACATGATGATGCCAAAATCTTCTCAGATGCTACTGGCTTAAATCCACTCGTGTGTTAAAGGCTCTACTTCTTGTTTGTTTTCTTTTAAAATATGAAGGTTTATTCTGCACTGATGAGACAGCCTTGGAAAGCAACATACCCCAGATGTAGATAAAATATAATCCTGGTCACTAGAAGACATCGGGGTCATGCTTGAATTATAATTATACCAACTCTGTGTGACCTCAATTGGCTTGGCTCAGGGCTGCACCTTGGGTGTGCAATGTTTGCAGTCACACGGGACCTGAACGCCAATGGGCCAGCGCTTGGTGTAATGCTTTGCAGCAACCTTCTTGAAATTCTTAATAATTTTTTAACAAACGACTCTGAATTTTCGTTTTGCAATGGGCCTCACAAATTATGTAGCTGGTCCTGGCTCAATCTTTCTTGGGAGCTCTTTTTGAAGTTCTGACAAAGAGTAACTAAAAAAAAAAGAAAAAAGAAGAAGCTCTTTTCATTTCAGGACATATTCATATTTGTGTTATGTTATGATGAGAAAATGAATGTGAACATATTTTCAAAGAAAGCTTTACAGCTCTAGCCGGTTTGGCTCAGTGGATAGAGCATCGGCCTTCGGGTCCCAGATTTGATTCAGGTCAAGGGCAAATGCCCGGGTTGTGAGCTCAATCCCCAGTAGGGGGCATGCCAATGAATGATTCTCTCTCATCATTGATATTTTAATCTCTCTCTCCCTCTCCCTTCCTCTCTAAAATCAATACAAATACATTTTTAAAAGTAAAATAAATAAAATACAGCTTTACAAATATTAGCGCAATTGTTTGCCAAGAGGTAGAACTTAATTTCTTTAAAAGCAGAAGATGTTACTACTCCAAAGTTGCCAGTAACTTCTATCTCTGCTAGAGGAGACAGTAAGTCATTTTGAATAAACCCTCTGAGTTCTAAGAACTACTTAACATTTCTCTTTTAATTATGTAGATGACAGATAAGTGTCAGGGGGAGGTTAGAACTTCAATTGTTTTTTTTAAAGAGTTAAGGAGCCAGCCTGGAGCAAAGCAATCAGTCTTGTCCTCTTCCTTTTGCGCTGCTATGTGAGTACATCTGGCAAACTAATACCATTTTAGGCCAGCTGGCCAGAAAAAGCATGAGGGCTTTCTTGACTGGGACTGACCCTGAGGGAAGGCAGAGGACTGGTGGTGCAGAGTCAAACCCAGATCCTGGAAACAATATGTGGCTGAGCCTTGAAAACCGGCTGAGCTGGTTCTTCTGAACGGGCCTCTCTAACCTGAGGGCAAGATCTGGAAGTGAGAGCTCTCAGGTGAGTGCAATGAGTGCGGCTCATCCTCTTCTTCCTAAGACCTTAGGATTGTAGCTTCCTCTCCCAGGCCACTACCCCCGCATATTGTGGATGGAATGACATCATCTTCTAGCTTGAACAGTGACACCTTATGGCAGTTTAAGATAAATGAATCTTTGGATTCAGTCCCCAGAGAATAAAAGACCCAAAGGCAAATGGGAAAGCTGGCTAACTAATTTAAATAATACAAAGAGATGTGATCTTATTTTGTATCTCAAGCTGGAGCAAAGGGATACATCACTACACAAGTTTTCACATTTTCTAACGGGACCCAGGTGTGTAGAACTTGAATTAATCACAATCATGCCCCACATGACTTGCTTGCTTTGCTTGTTTTAACATAATCAACACCCATGGCTGTGAACTAAGTTGACGACAGTTTATGCTAATAGTTGACAATAGTTAAATCTGGAAGTGGTAATGGAGGGGAGAAGGCCTCTTCTCCCCCAGTTAGTGGGGGTGGATTTCTTGTGTTATCCCAAGAAAAAGAATTTTCTGAGATTCACACGAGAGGATGAGATATGGTAGGAAGCTTTATTTCTGTGGAATTACACCCCTGGTTTCCAAAGTCTCATTTCCCTCCATCCAGTCATAGAAGATGTGTAGCTGGGGCTTCAGTAGGGCTCAAATCAGAGTCCGTGTTGAGAGTTTCCTTCCCATATTGGAGCCGCGCCCAATCCAGCATCCATCCAGCTTAACTTGTGTCCGCACTGCAGTCCATTAGCCCATTGCAAGTAGGGTCCACAGGGCCTCATGGCTATGAAGGAAACAAGGGTCCTTAGCCAAGAGTCATAAGCCAAGAGCAACAAAAGAGCAAACTCCTCTGCAAACTCCTCTGTTTAGAAGATGATGTATTCCCAAATTTTCACATGCTTGCAATGGCCATGCCCATTCTGGCCAATCAATGATCTCTCTCCCCAGGTTTGACTGACGGACAATTACCTTCCTTATGTCACCCCAACTTTACTGGGCATGTGGCTATCTTCCTTTTGTTGGATCCCTTCCCCCAGTGTTTTGCAGGGAACAGGCCAGTGGTTCCCTGGGGAGTGCAAGGTTGCAGCTTCCTGCTGACCCTGCCCTTGACATGCCTACAATATCTGGCCTTCCCTTTGCTCCTTTCCTATTATTAATAGCTAGCTAATCACATTGCTATCAATAGAACCATGTCTGGATTGCTTTTGGGGGTCAGAGAAGGAAGCACTACATGGCCCTGAGGAGGACAAGCTTCAGAAAAGAGTGATGCTGAGGGTAAGGCTCCAAGAACAACTACGTAAACAAATTGATGAAGGGCATTTTGAACAGCAGCCATCAGGTGTTCAAAGGCTGGGAGTTTTGAAAAGATGCAGAGTTTTCAGGAAATTTAGGTAACTTCATGTGGCTGAAAGAAAATCTATACTAAAAAGGGTAATATGCTAATTAGACCAGGTCGACCAGACATTTTCCAGTCGTCCTTCCAGACAAAGCCACAGTGGTGGGGGCAGAGGCAGAGACGGTTAGGGGCGATCAGGCCGGCAGGGGAGAGCAGTTAGGAGCAATCAGGCAGACAGGCAGAGTGGTTAGGGGTGATCAGTCAGGCAGGCAGGTGAGCGGTTAGGAGCCAGTTAGGCCTAAACCAGCAGTCGGACATCACCCAAGGGGTCCCAGATTGGAGAGGGTGCAGGCTGGGCTGAGGGGACCCCCACTCTCCCCATGCATGAATTTTGTGCACCAGGCCTCTAGTAAACTAATAAGAAAAAAGTAGGAGATATAGATAGAAAAGTAGGCAGGACAGATCACAGAATGTCTTTAATGCTAACTAATACAAAAGGTACTACGAAACCATGTAAGGCTATTCAACAGCAGAAAGACCTTTATTTACTTATATACAATTTACTTTCAATATTGTTTTGCATTGGTTTCAGGTATACAGCTTAGTGGTTAGACAATCATATACTTCTCATGGTTTTCCCAGTACCCAACTGGCACCATACATAGTTATCACAATATTATTGACTATATTCTCTGTGCTGTACTATCACTGTGGCTATTTTGTAACTACCAATTTGTGCTTCTTAAGTCCTCCAGCCAGTATATCTTTTTAATTCTATCTCTGCAATTGTGAGCAAGATTGACAATGACCAAGTGAATTGTAAAAAATAACAATAATAATAACTCTAACTTATTGACCATGTGCTATGAACTATCTACTGTACATTATGCAAACCCTTGACAAATATTATCTCATTTCACTTCCAAAAACTTCATTTCAGCCTTAGCCAGTTTTGCTCAGTGGCTAGAGCATTGGCCTTTGGACTGAAGGGTCCCGGGTTCAATTCTGGTCAAGGGCATATATAAGCCAAACCAATGGACATGGACAACAGGGGGATGAGAGCATGAGCGGGGGGAGGGGGGAGGTTGGGGGTTAATGGGAAATGAGGACACATTTGTAATACCTTAACCAATAAAGAAATTAAAATAATAATAATAATAAAAATAAAAAGAAACAAACCTCATTTCATTTCCATGAAAATTCCATGAAGGATGTAGAACATGTGGATCTTGTTCACATCTGTATCTTTAGCATCTAGTTAACACAATGATGATATATAATAGACATTCAATAAATATTTTATGTGAATAAATTACTTAATGAATAAATTTTCACCACAACCCTGAAAGTTACTCATTACCCATTGTACAAATAAGGAAACTGAACTTTAAAGAGGTTTAATAAACTGCTTTCAGCTTTTGAACATTGCTAAAGAGTTAATAATCACCAGCATTTGAATATGAACTTAGGCCAATATGTTTGCCAGTACATTGCAAGCAATGATTCTCTTTTCCTTTGTTTGTGGTCTTATTTGATCAAGGTAACAGTAGTGATGAAAAAGGGAATTTAAATGACTTAATTACCCAGGTAATGACCATTATTTTTCACTCTGCTTTTTTTACATAGAACTAGCCCAGCTATCTAGCTGTACTTATTCAAATTTAGTATTGTGGTAGTCTAGTCTACCATGTAGTAGAAAAATGTACTACGATGTTTTCTTTTTGTGTGCTTTATTTATTATTCCTTGTCCTATGAACCGCGGAAGGCAAACCAATGGATGATCTGTGTTTTAGTTTGTTCTCCAAACTTTTGTCATTTGCCTTTCTCAGGAGAATCTATCAATGAGCTAAAAACCCTTAGACATTTGAAAATAAAGTTATCAACACATTTGAAGTATATGATATCACTGTTTGCAAGCTCTTGTGTTTGTTAAAAGTAAAGTCTAGTGAGAATTGCTAATAACAGTAATTAAATGTGTTGATTGGATATTTACCAACACCCACCACACTTCATTTATAGTTTGACACTTTGAAGCTGCAATTTGAGCCACAGTCCAAAGAGACAAGTATAATCACCATTTCTCTCACTTTGCTTTCATTTGCCCAACTTCTGAGTAAATAGAGACCAGAGGGCATCATTAACACATCTGCTGTTCCTTTCCGTGCTGGTCATGATGGGAAATCATGTCACACTATAAGTCACTGGGGAAGCAGTTTTACTTAGTGGAGATAGGAAAACATTTATCACAAAACTTTATTTGAGGAACCAAATGTTTGGGGAATTCTTGGGCTATTAAGCAAAGGCAAAGTGTAAATCTAAGAAAGAAAACTTTAGCTGATGCAAGAGAAGCAAAACATCCTACATATGTACGTATTCATAAAAAATGCATGTTTATTGCCAAAATTCAGCCCATATAGGCACATCTGCTTCAACGTGGCTGGAGATGAAACTATAATCCCATAGTTGGCCCCACTTCCAGAAATAGGAAGGAGGGTAGAGTTTGTAGCCAGACAGACTTGGTCTCAAGTCTCGCTTCCCCTGGACACCTTATTATTCCTTATTGATTTATTTCCTTACAAAACATCCATCCAGTGGCTTCTCTGTGCCAGGGGTGTGCAAGCACGGGGTACGAGGAATAAAACACAGTGCCTAACCTCTGCCGTTTGCAGCCCAGGGGGACAGTGGGCACGTTAACATAACCAGAAGTGCAGTGACAAGAAGTGCAGGGATATTTTGGGAAGTCAGAGGAAGACACCTACCTGGTCTAAGGGGATTATAGAGAAATTCCTGGAGAGGTCATAACTGTCAAGATGAATCTAAAGTGAGTAAATGGCAGCCAGTTAAGGGAGGTAGAGTGGGAGAGGAGGCATTGCAGGGACTGGGGGCTGCGGAACAAAGGACAAAGGAGGGAAAACACAGGAACTACAGAATGCTGGGATGTGAACGGGGCTGTGTGTGAGGCTTGTGTGGCCGAAGCCTGAGGCCGTCCCTGGTGCCTCAGGTCTCTATGCTAACGTGCTTTAGGCCTTCCACAGAGTGTTCATCAAATTCATTAGACAGGCAGAGAAGTCACTTTGCAGATAAATAGCAATATTATATATGTGTATGTAAATATATAGTGATTTTATATAAATTATTTTTAAAGAAATAAAAATTCCCAGTCTCTTAAACACACTATATGCCAAACGCTGACACATGGCAGACTAACAGTGCAAAAATGTGTCATCAGGTTAACTCCCTTCTGCTTACTTATTTACTTTTTTAAATGTGTTTTTATAGATTTCAGAGAAAGGGAGAGAGGGAGAGAGGGGGGAGAGAGAGAGAGAAAGAGAGAGAGAGAGAGAGAGAGAGAGAGAGAGAGAGAGAGAGAAACAACAATAAGAGAATCATCGACCTGCTGCCTCCTGCACACCCCCTGCTGGGGATCAAGCCCCTGACAGGGAATGGAGCCTTGACCTCCTGGTTCATAAGTTGATGCTCAACCACTGAGCCAGACGGGCTAGACAGGTTAACTCTCTTCTGTGTAGACCTTGAGTAAATCTTCTGCTGTTCTTTTGCAAAATTGTAACTGTGAAACTTACTAGGAAAGAGGATGATGTAATTCTACCCTAACTTTTAAAAGAAAATGTAATGTTTGCCTATTTCAATTTCTTTGTGTATGCTACCTTAGCATATGCTGAGTGAGCATCAACATAGCACTTATCAATAAAATGACAGAAAACAGCGCTAATACTGTATGTGTGCTGAGTGCTTTATGTGCAAGGCCCCATACTAATAATCAACAGTCCAGTGAAGTAGGTGATATTATTGTCCTCATCTTGGAGGTAAGTAAATTAAGGTTTAGATTTTTTAAGTAACTGTGTTCAAATAAGAACTAATAAATATTGGAGTCAGAATTTAAACCCATTGGCATCTGGCTCCCAAGTTTGCTCTTTTCACCACAGATCATCTTCTTGACATAGGGCCTGAGTATCCACATTCTTTTTTTAATTTTTTTAAATATTGATTTCAGAGAGGAAGGGAGAGAGAGAGAGAGAGAAACATCAATGATGAGAGAGAATCATTGATTGGCTGCCTCCTGCATGCCCTCCACTGGGGATCGAGCCTGCAATCTGGGCATGTGCCTTTGACTGGAATTGAACTCAGGACCCTTTAGTCCACAGGCCAACGCTCTTTCCACTGAGCCAAACTGGCTAGGACCACATTATTTATACTAATACCATAGCTCCTCAGCAGTAGCCCAGAGTTGGGAAATGCTACTTTAACACATCACAGTGTGAAAATGTTGACCAATAAACAAATTTTACAACTTATCATCTCAGTGATTATTTATCTGACTTATAGGTTAACGAAAAGGAAAGTTTGCCATTGAGAACATTGTGAATGGCATAACTTTAAGCTTCCAAGTCACTTTAATTAATACATAGGCTAATAAATTTAATTTGTATGAGCCAATGATTTCTTTTTCCTGAAGAAAATCAAAGACAGAAACCAATTAGATGCTGAAGTTGATAAGACTTCACAGTAGAACCACCCCAATGAAACACTGTAACCAAATTAGAATGTTGGACCAGCATAAAGTCACTGGGAGCTTAGAAACTGGGCAAGGGGTTTTAGGAGGACGAGCTTTAGGACATGAGAAAAAAAGACCAGGGCCCATCAAAAACAAATTTGCTTCCTTTGAATACTTTTTTACAGTCGGCCATGTACTAATGTACTCAAGCACCTACATTGAAAGACTGTGGAAAATGCATACATGCTTTAGCTTAACCTGATTATTTTATTATGTAGATTATTTTAATGCAGCATTCAAAATATCTCTCAATAATAATTTTGTTGGTACACTTCATAGTCTACTAAATTTAAAAATACTAACCGTTCTCCGGGTATCTTTATACATTTAAGTTAAAGTTCAAGCTCTTGTTGATGATGTACAACTAAACAAACTGTGACTCACCAGAATCCACAATGAACTGGAGTTCATACGGTTTGCCCCACTTCCTTGACAAATATGACTACAAAGACTAGATTATTGCCTTCGAGAACCCAGTTTAAAATTAGGATGGAACTTCCAGGGTATTATTTTTATGAACAATAAGTCAGTTCTAACTTCCTTGCTAGGACTTTTATTTGTATCTCTTCCTGGAAAGTTTACATGAAGTTTATATGAATACTCCTCTTTGAGAGAAGAGTGGGAAATAATGAGGCTGTTTAGATGGGAAGTTGTCTGAACTTGGGGAAGGAATGTTACATTGTCGAATTTACTGTCTTTAACAGAATAAAGTATATCAAGCTAAGGTTCTTTCTGTGGATGCAATCAAAAGCTATTCTCAAAGGGTACTTCTGAGAAGACTATCTGGGCTTCATTAGAAACTGAAGAACTAAGTTTCGAAATGGACAGACAGGCAGCTCTGGAGTCTGAGAAGCAAGAACCATGACAACACCAAGAGCAGTCTGGTCATAGTCTTACACATGGATGGAATGGAAACCCACATATCTTCATTGTTTTCTGCTAACTATTCTGCTAAAGATCACTGTCTTTTCCCCTCTGCTAAATGTTTAAATTCTAAAGAAATTTTTAGCTTGTGTTATTCACCCATCTGTTTAGCTAAGGGGAAGAGCAGGGAGCCAGTCTTCTCATTACAGTTCCAACAGACTATATCTAGTTGAAATGAGAAATTTCTCAATAGACTATGTCTAGCTGAAAAGGATTACAGATAGGAAATGGACTCTAGACAATCAAAGGACAAAAATACCTCTGCATGAGCGAATGGAAGCTAGAGTAAAGCTGGGAATATGGTAACAAGGTAAGTCTTTCTTTTTGTTTTGCTGAAAGGGTGGGTTATGGGTTATCTCTTACTATAAGCATTAAAGAAAAACAGGCTACAAAAACAGGCTATAAGGGCTTTAGTGCTAAATAAAATAGGTAGAATTATCTGAGTCATGAATTTATCCAAAGAAAAATGAGGATTCAATATTAAAGCCTAGAGAGTAATTTAAAATAAATGTAACTCAGGATGACTGCTATCACTATTGCTCTAGAAATTTCTGGCTAATAAAGTACATCAAGAAATATAAATAAGAATCATAATTATTAGAAAGGAGATAAAGCTAAAGTTGCTTGAGGATAATATGACTAAGTCTCATGAAAACCCAAACAAGTCAACTGAAAAAGCAAAAATAAATTTTTACTGTATGCCAACGCTAATGGTTACATAGAAAATATAATGGCTTAAAAAGATTCATTCACCATAGACAGAACACACAACCCAAAGGTACAAAACACCTAGGAATAATCTTAAATGTGTGGATACAAATGAAGAACACCACAGAAACTTGCTGTAAGGTACAGAAAAAGTCTAAATGCTTTTATTCTCTTTTTTAAATTTGGCAAAATGGTCTCACAGGTAAACAAAAGTCAAGGGAGTTTTTGAAGCTGGGAATGATTAGAGGCAACTTGCCTTACTCTACACTAAATGAAAAGATGCCTCATAATGTTTTTTAAATGGACTAGAACAAAAATCTAGTCAGATCAACGGGAAAAAAAAATAGTCCTGAAACAGACTGTAATAGATGAAAGGATTTGACAGGTTCTCAGGTCATCAGGTTTGTGAACAGAAATTTACATGCAGGAACTTTCGTTTCATTCAAAATTAGCTGCCTTATTCGAACTTACTCAGCAGCATAAGTCACTATTAGTAAATAGCTAAATCCAAGCCGCTGGTGCTACCAGCAAGAAAGAGACCGTGAGACGTCTGAGTGAGAAACAGCTCAGTGGGGTCATTTAGAATGTTTGCTCACTTCCTTTCCGGGGATCTTATTTGAAACCACCACTGGTCCCTCTCTTTGTATAGCCCTCCTGATGGGCGTGGCCTGTCTGCTCTGATGATGCCTTTCGTTATCCCTCCGGCTTCACTGCTCTGATGGATGACAGCCTCTCTTTTGGTGCAGCCTCGAGCCCAGCAAGTGAATGTGTTTTACTTCATCTAGCGTACATTTTGAGTCCTACGTACCAAGAATAATCTTGAAATATGGTTAAAATCCTTCCAGATACTTTCATGAACTTCAATAGCAGGTAACAGGCAGAAACTAATTTAGTTTCTATTTTTTAATAAAAGGAATTTTAAAAAAACCTATGTGGTCAATAAAAGGGAAATAGTTAAAAGATATCATTGTACATTCATACAATGAAATATATAATCACTCAAAAATGATGTTTTTAAGAATTTTAAATGATATAGTTATTTCAGGAAGTGAGCTATAAGTGATATTTTTCTTCCTATGTTGCTTTATGATATTTTTTCTTCATTTTGCAAATTTCCTACAAGTATGAGAATTAGGAATACCTATATTCAAAAGATGAAAATGGAGATATTTAAAAATTATAATACAAACAGTAAAAAAATAAACGTAAAAAATAATTAGAATATATATAAATAAGGATTTGTGGTAAAAAGCAAAGTATATATAAATAATTATTTAATAAATAACATTTATGTGTAATTTTAGCTGATTACAAATCAGCTAAAATTAATTAATTTTACCAAAAAACAACAACAAAGTACATATAACAAGCAAAGCTATATAAATAATTATTTAAAGATAACATTTATGTGTAATTTTACCAAAAAACAACAATAACACCAACACAACCATACATATTCAAGCAAATATATGACAAAGTACTCTAATTTGCATTTCCAATGCAGCCTATGGTTTCTACCACTGAATAACTGAGTAGAGGACCACTTTCAAATCCATGGTGGTACCTGAAAAAAACAGGAAAAGTTTTTTTAAATGTAGTACCTTACATTCTGGACTTGCAAAGCTTCATATGTATGGTAAGAATGGCAAAGATCATATGTACTACATCCCAAGTAGGAAGCAAGATATAATCATCCTGTCTCATTATACATTCTTTAAATCAAGTAACTGACTTAAAGACCACGCAGTTGATGCATGTAGTTGATTACGCTGTGTTCATAAATATCACCACCAGCTGTTTTGCAAAACAGTAAGGTATTGTAATTCTATGGATTTGATTCTAAAAATAATTGACACCTAGATGAATCTTTTTGGAAAATTTTACCAAATAGAATCATCTTCAACGCTCTTCTGAACCAGGGATAGAAAAATGCATAAATCATTGGATTAAAAGTAGAGTTCAAGTAGCCAAACCAAATCAATGCATCATTCAAGGGGGGTGGGATAGTATAGTCCAGGAAAGGGTCCATGACTGTGCAGACAAAGAAAGGACACCAGCATATGAGGAAAACCCCCATCACAATCCCTAAAGTCTTTGCAGCTTTTCGTTCTTTGTTCCGTGAAATTCCGTTTTTCTCTTCCAATCCAATTTGAAGCTGCTGATTTGCATTGTTAATCGACCTTGCCTGCCCTCTAGCTATGAGATATATTCTATAATAGACATACAACATAATAGATGCAGGTATATAGAAAGAAGTCATAAAGGCCAGGACCCCGGGTGTCTTGCTAAAGAAGACAGAACAGGCCCCTGAACCATGAGCGTGTTTGTAATACATCTGCTCAGCGCCTTTGAAGTTCAGCCCCAGAAAGATCATTCCAAATGCGAAAAGAGCAGGGATGCCCCAGCTGATGGTGATCATCACAAAAATAACCAAGATACTGATCTTGGCTTTGTATCTCAACGGGTCACACACAGCATAGTATCGGTCAATGGAAATGAAGGACAAGTGGAAAATGGATGCTGAGCTGAGCATGATATCAGTGCTGGTGTGAATCTTACAGAAGACTTCTCCAAAAGGCCAGCAGTGCTCAACAGACCTCACCATGCTGTAAGGCATGACCAAGCACCCCAGCAGGAAGTCCACCGTGGCCATGGAATGAATGAGCCAATTAGTTGGGGTATGAAGTTGCTTGAAGTGTGAGATGGAAATAATAACTATCAGATTGCCAGCCACTGTGGTCAGAATGATGGGCACCATTAAACTATATAGGGAAGCACGGACATCATTTGACCAGCTGCTGTTCACACAGGAAATATTAACTACATTATGGCAAAAGGACATCGTTCCTGAAGGCTATCCACTAGTTTATTTTTTCCTCTGTGTGTTGAATCTTCCTTAGAAATCCACAGTCAGGTTACAGTTCCATCTTTTATTCCCATATATCTATCCCAAAAACCTGGAGGGGGAAAAAAAAGAGAGTGAATCATTGGTAATTTGATTTTTCTTACTTCTAACACGTTTACCTATTACTTCTTGCTGAAAAATAATTATTTGGAAAGAGCCTTTATTTCTAAATTTTGTTCAATAGTTGAGTTTAATAATTTTTAACATCTACTGGATGTCAGATACTGTGCTAGAAATGAAAAGGTGAATTATTAGGTTGAAATATATAAAACTGCCACTTTTATAAGTCAGAGACCAAATGATGAATTTTTCATATGCTTTAATCTATGGGAGTTTTGTAAGGGAAGCTCATATTCTAAAAGGTAGATACAAATTGCCCAAACGCTTACAATTGAAATGCCTTAGTAAAAAAAAGAAAAGTGAAATATTTTAAATGTGTCTCTTATACAGAAGTAATATCCACTAATGCCTGTTTTTGCATTTGATCACATTTAAAATTTTTATTTTATTTTATAATTGATTATAGTGGAAAGAAATATATATACCTTTACTTCCACTTTGCAAAGCACTTTCACATATATTCCATGCATTATTTCGTTTAACATTTTGACATCGATAATAGCAACATGATTCTTTATAAAGAAGACATGACAATTTTATTAGCAAGAAATTGAGGCTTAGTTCATAAAACCATTAAAGCTGGAACATAACCCGATGTCTCAATTACTAGTACAGTTTCTTTTTTACTAACCCAGGTTTTTTGTGTGTGTTTTTTTAACTGCAGAAAAGATCAACTCAGATAAATTATTTTCAAGAGCATTAAGCTTTGAACTTTCATATAAGAATACAGAATGTGTTGAGTAATGGCACCAACTGAAGTGTCGCTGTGGCCCAAATTATTAGGATTTTCAATGTGCGCCCCAAAGTGTGTGGTAAGCAGGCAGTGCACAGAGAGAAGAGCTGAGATAGAACCCAGGGAACAGAGCTCAGTGTGGGCTGTGGGCCTGGTGCTGGAGCTCGTTTGTCTTTTTTAAGCTCTAAAATCCATTACAATTTTTTCTCATACAATTTCAATTCATAAAACAGATAAAAGTAAACTCTTTTAAAAACAGAGATGCATCTTTCTACTAGCCTCCTCCTCATGCCTCACCGAAGAACCTCAAGCTTCATGGAACCCAGTTTAAAAATGTCCCTTTTGTTACTATATGATTCTGTAATTATCAGCTAAATTATGAAATTTGCAGTATATTTTACAATATATAGGTAGTATAATAGATATATTATATAATAGAGATAGATAGATGATAGATAGATAGATAGATAGATAGATAGATAGATAGATAGATAGATAGCAGTTTGGAGAAAGAATCTAAATTTATGGCAATCAATGAACAACCTGACACTATATTGTGAAACTGCTAAAAAATAAAACAAGCCTTAGAATTCCAGGAGTTTGCCTTCCTTTTCATCTCTTCCCGTTCACTCTGGGCCGACAGTACAGACCAAGGCCACATAGAAATCTAAATTTATCCAAAACTAAAACTGGATGAATAGAATATTTAGGAAGTAAAATGCATATTTTAATAAATTTAAAACACCTATTCCCAACCCCTTTTCTACCTTCTGTTCCCAGGAGGAAACATATTCATACGAAATGAATCATAAGATTTATTTCAATAGCTACCCAGGCCCAGCTGGCATGGCTCAGTGGTTGAGCATCAACCTATGAACCAGGAGGTCCCGGTTCGATTCCCTGTCACGGCACATGCCCAGGTTGTGGGCTTGATCCCCCATACGAGTTGTGCAGGAGGCAGCCAGTCAATGACTCTTATCACTGATATTTCTACTTCTCTCCCCCCTCCCTTCCTCTCTGACGTCAATAAAAATATATTAAAAAAAGAATAGACACCCAGACCCATTTCATGAAAGAACAAACAGTAGACTAAAACTAGGTTATTGAACTAAGCAACATTTTAATATAATTAAAATTTACCAAAAGAGTGCTTTTTTCACTATGAAGTTTAAGTATGCACTCAACTAAACTCTATTGGTTAAGTTACTAATCTTCTACTTAGACTTTTTTTTCTATTTCCTCCTTTTCCTTCTTTCTTTTACTTATATTATTGACATATTAAAGGAACAAAGCAGCACACCCTAATAACTATTTACAAGTGTTGCTAATTAATAACTGTCAGTTAAATAATCATTCCTACCTGATGTCATCTTGAGTAGGTTCACTCAATCAGGAGAAACTAGGGTCTAAAAAACAGTAAGAGAAAGTGGGGAGCCGGGGGAAGCATGTTCAATTTTGGAAGAATAAATTCATAGAAGATGAAAAAGTCATTTGCCAATTTTGTATGCCTTGTTCTTTGTGCATCTCAGATGTTAGGTTTCCAGATAAAAACTAAACAACTCAGAGGCTTCCTCACTCATATTTTTACAACCTGATTTCAGAGAAATAAAGCCTTAGGCATAGTATCTTGGAAATTGTTAATATTAATGACATTTCAATAGAATATTTTTTTCGGCCCAATTTAAGAATATTACACATCATTTTTGTGTGAGTTTTTAAAAGTGTTATAATTTGTTTTTAGATGTACTTGTTTAAATAAATGTTCTATGATGATATCATGACTTGAATGGTTACCTAAGAACATGACATAACAGTGGTTTTGTTTATTTTCTTTCAACTTTAAAAATTTAGATAGCTAGAAATGATTGTTATCTGTATATACAAATTATCCAAGTTGAACATACAATAGTAAGATGGAAAGTTAATAAATCTCTCGTTAATTATCTAGCTAAGCAAACACTTCTGTGCAAATGATCTAATCACCTGATGTTTGAAAATGACGTGTGAATTAAAAATATATTGGCAGGAGTTATCGTTTTCAATAGATCTGTCTAGCAGGACAGGAACTCGCTGGTAGAGTGCTCACAACGTCCCAATGAAGGGCCATCCACACTAATCCCACCATGCCCTTTGTGCCTGACTTCGTCAAACATCCATGTCTAATTGCTCAGTCTCTCATTTCCATACCGTTGTATACAACGACTGAGCCCATCTCTTAATGTACCATTACTCACAAAGCCCTTCCAAGTGTGCCCTTTGGAGCTCATGGTCATCACTCTACTTCCTCATCTCTTTTCTCTATTCTTTCCTCACTTGGTTCTAACGACAATTGTGTCTCCTCTGATAATACTTCAGTCCTTGTGCTCTGCCAAATACTTTATCCCCTGTGCTCTGCCAAAGGTAACAGATTTATCTCCTGCATCGCTAGAACCCCTTTACACTCCAGGGCCTGGAGGAAGAGTAAGTGTCCTCTGGTTCTCATTGTCATTGCAGATCATTGTTCTTCCTGCCTTTCTAAACTCCACCATCTGCAAGCTTTGAAGTTCTGTATTCAAACTATATCTCCTCCTGCTACAGACATCTATGGATTCCCACATCATTTCTCTTTATTTCTTGGAGATGTTAGCTTCTGAACACCTGTCACTTTCTCCAAGGCTACCCTTGACAAATTCTTAATGATTTTTTTTTGTCCACATAAATGATCCAATAATAAGGTAGCCAAGGAAGACTAAAAGAAGATGACTTTGAATTTGACCTAAAGAAAGTGAGGAGCTAACCACGTGGGTATCTGGAGGAAGTGCCATCCAGCTAGAGCAGTGGTTCCCAACGTGGGGCACATGCCCCACAGGGGGACAATTTAATTTTTAAGGGGGTCAATTCCAGAATGAGTTATTAACAGTGAATTTTTTGCATTTCTTATGTTTCTAGGGGCATCATATACAGTATATAAATATATATTGTGACATATTTATGCATTTCATTTCTCTATTATATGTTTTGAAACTTTATTTGCTTTTTTCATATTATTGTTATTATTTCAAACAATTTCTTAGTGATTTCTTCCTCAGTACTTCAACTGTTCTTTCATTCTTTTATTTTCTCTTTCATGGATGCCATGTTTTTGGAAGCTTGTTTAGACCAAGTTAATGGCCTTTTAGGCTTCCTTCACGTGAATAGTTCACTTTTTGAATAATAAGAATCATATGTCACAGGGAGCAGGCATCAGGATTTGAGAGATGTTTAGGTGGGGCATGGCCAAAAAAAAGGTTGGGAACCACTGAGCTAGAGGGTACAGAGAGCACCGGTTCTGAAGTGGGAGCATGCCTAGTGTGTTTGCAAAATAGCACAGTTAGTGTGGTTGGAGCAAAGCGAGCAACACAGAGAAAAATAGATGGGGACGCCAGAGACGCTGCACAAGGCTGCACTGAATAAGGCCTTAGAAGCCACAGTAAGAATTTTAGTTTTGCCTTTGTGTGAAAAGGGAAGGTACCAAAGCTCTTTGAATCCAGCCACATGATCTGACCCATTTTAACGGATTCATTGTGTCTGCTGTGTTGAGAACAGAGGCTGAAGGCAAGGACAAAAGTGAAGCGAAGATGAGGAAGCCAAGGCCTAGGGGTGAAGATGGTGGTTTGGGCCAGGGCAGCAGCTGTGACCGTGGAGCGTGGCGGTCAAGGTGGGATATGTTCTGATATACAGCAGGCTGGATTTTGACGATAGATTGAACGTGGGTTGGCAGAAAGTTGTCGAGGGAAATAGCAAGGCTTTTGGTTTGAACAGCTTGTACAGTGGCGGTCCCACTTACTGAGATGGGAAAGATGGTGGTTGGAGAAGGACAAGAAGCAGGAGGAAGTCAGGAGCTCAGTTTTGAACTTGGGAGGTTGGAGCTGTGTGCTGAGCAGTATGGCCTGTTGTGCCCAGCTGCCTCTGTTCAAGTCTGGGCTTGGTCATTCACTAATTCTGCAGCCTTGGACATGCTGCCCAACCTCTTGAGGCTGTAGTTTTCTCATGTGGAAAAATAATCTATTTCCTGGGCTTTTCTGAGGCTGGAATAAGTTAATATTTGTAAAATAGCACCTTATATGTGTGTTAATCAAATAAGTAAACATCCATTGGGAATGTTAAGGGCATATTAAAGGAATGTATAAGAAACATCACAAAGCTTTTTCAAGAATACACACATGTTTAAATTAATATAAAAAGATGCGTTCTTGAGTGTCACTATAGGCAGAGGGAAAGGAGAGGAGAAAGGGGAACAAGAAAAAAAACAATACGATAAAAATTAAACAGAGGTAGTAAGTTATAAGAAAATGAACTGTCTTTTATTCACTGCTATAGCCCCAGGGCCTGGAAAATGTCTAGAACATTCAAAACTGAATAAAAGATGGATTGAATGAACAAATGAACTGAGGAATTCATTAGCTCATTTCTGTTCTCCTTGGGGTCAATAAAAATGTGGGTACATACACTTTGCCTGGCTCTAAATTCCAAAGATAAAGGATAAATCCTCATAGGCATCTGGATATAAATTCCTTGATTGTGGTGGTGGTGGTGTTTGCATAGGTCCAACTCCTCACATTGTACACATTAAATAAGGGCAGTTCTTTGCATATCAATTATGCCTCAATATGGCAGTTTAAAAAGTAAAAAGGAAAGATGGTCAGGTTAGCATAGGACTTTGCATCTGTAATTATGGAAGCCAGGGGCTCTAAGGAGCTTAGAAACAATTAAGGAAATTGTATGGCAATTCAACAATCCTACATTTAGCCAAACAGTAACCAAATGAAGGTAAAAGAAAGGCAACAAATATATATTGATGACCATCTTCTGAGAAACGCTAGGAAATACTCTAACAATAAAAAAAATCAAACCAAAGTTTTTTAGATAGTAAGAGGTGAATAAAAGGAACATTAGTGAATTAAAATTTTAGTTTAAATTAAAAAATGATTATAATAATATGACACGATGCAATGCTTGCTAAATAAGGATTTTTGAAATAAAAATAATACATTTTTGACAAAACACTAAATTTTAACCTGGAATTTAAATTCTCGACTATCTCACTAAATCCCAGTTGTTATCAGGGTTGGTGAGGGGCTTGTGAGTTCAACTTCCCAACTAGATCGCATGATGCCTAGCAAAAATTTAATTTTGTAAAGTTCTCTAGCAACACACAAACACACATACACACATAGAAAATAGGTATGGAATGGCATGCTCCAAATTCCCAATATTGTTTACTCAGAGATGCTGAGATTAAAACAAAAAATTACAACAAAGATAATATCAAATTTTTGCAATAATTTTTCCTGGGTGGTGAAATAATGTGTGAGTTTTGCTTTCTTCTCTATCATTTCTACATTTTCCACATTTTCTACTATGAGAATGTTTCACTTTCATAATCAGAAAAAATATATTTAATAAAATCAATTGTATTGTATATGAATTAAGTTTCAAGTGAAACTTTTAAAAAGTATTGTTAAATAATTATTAATATACTTATATTATTTGTGCTTCTTTTGCTTATATAATTCTTTCTATGAGTTACTTTTACCTTCATATTAAAATCATACTTTTGCTAAATTTCTGAGCTAAACCCACACAAATTTGTTCTACCCTATAAATTTGGAAACAAATTAGGACTTGATAATAATTTTATTCCTAAAATATGTTTGTAGCTCTGAAATTTATCCAATAATTTTTATTAAAATACTAAGCATATTTTTAAAAAATACTTGTTTTAAGAGAAAGAAAGAGACAAGAAGCAGGGAAAACAGAATTTCCAAATGTTTAGGTCATGATTCTCGAGGTAAGACATCACTGGAAGCAAACTGCTTCCATCCTGAAGAAACAGGAAGCGTGGTAAAATCCACCTGTTTGCTTATTCATCACCATAGTCCCATAGATAAGAGGGAAACAATCTACAGCAATATTGAGGTCAATAGACTCTACCTGAACGTGTTTCTGCTATGTGTACATGTATAAGATAATACGTATCAGATTTCAATAATCGTAACTGAAAGATTCTTAAGTTAATTCATCTAATATGTGGCATGTATAGACACACGCACACTAACATGTGAAGTCATTCAGAAATGTGCCAAGATTATTACCAAATAATAGTTGTGCAAACCAGATTTTAGTTTTGTAATTTAGTATATAGGAACAACACGATACATTTTAATTTCAAAACCTACAAAAATCTCTAGGAAGACTCCTTTTATTATGTTAAAACTAGCCAAGTACACAACATGGAATTTCCTTTTTAATGTACAAGAAAAGGAGGTTTTAAAAATCATATTTCAAAAGGGGACATCTGCAATACTTTCAACAATAAAGATAATTTTTTTTTAAAAAATCATATTTCAGCTTACCAAATTTCCCAACTTTCCATAGGTAAAGTTTTCATAAAAGTCTGACATCTTAAAAAGCATGTGTAAAGCAAGCTATTTAAAATATTTAACTATTTTTTAGCTTCTCTTACTAAAGCAGGTATTAACTAACTAAACTTAAAGAACCTTTGTTAGTCTTCGCATTAAATAATCCTAAAATTAATATATGAATAAGTACCAAACCGGTGATAAGTCTTATTCTCCCTGTCTTTGCAGTTTGCGTGGCTGTCGGGTGAGTGCATTCAGACCTACCTGCTCAGGTGAGTGAACAGAGCAAGCGGATGAGCCGACAGCAGAAACGCTGCCTTTGGGAGGAGGCCGCACAGCTGCTGCTGGCCGGAGCCACTGCTGCTCTAAGATAGGCCACAGCGAACAGACAGCATGACGCAAACATTGAAATCTGAAAAAGATAAGCTGATAATAAATCTTTCTGACACAAGGTAACAGTATTATTGAGAAATATACCTGGGAGGTGCTTTTATTCTAAACCAGCATCAGGAAGCTAGCAGTGAGCAAGCTAAATGGAGAAGGTAAATACTTTAAAAATAATCTCAAGCATGAGCCACCGGTCACCACAGTCATGGGTGTTAACAGCATATAAATGGAAGCACCTGTCCATTAAAACTGCCTTAATTGCTGATGGATTTGAAAAGAAACTGCTCCTGTATTAGACACTGGTACAAAGGAAGCAACTAGCACTAGAAAAATTGTTCATTTTTCAAATCAGATGACTTGTACCATTTCTAAAAAGAAATATTTCTAAAAAGGAGCATGCCCTAGACTCAATGACATCTTATAGTTAGAAACTAATTTAAAACAGTGGCTTTCAAACTTTTTTAACCACCAGGAAGAAATGCCTTTTATAATATGACTCAATACACATGTAGGTGTGCATCCGTGACAGGAGCAAATGTTTTCATTTAAAAATACCCTTACCTCGTTCAATTAATTCACTCTGATATTTCCTATTTTTCATTAGTGGGATTCACACCCCATAATGTTGCTAAACACAATTAGGAAAGTACTGCCTTAGAGGTTATATGCTCACACATGTTTAGTCCATCCTCTTTTTAATTCCTATATATAAACTTCCCAAATGACCATCTTACACATGGAGCCAGGGCCTTCAATATAGCAAAATGGATAGCTGAACAAGTGCAGTTTCTGCTCTATTTCTATCTGTTTCTCATACTGACACAGGAAATCATAAGGTCATTATGATAGATTGATTATTGGTTTCAATTCTTCACGCTCCTAGCATCTTTACCTTTGTCTTTGCTTCATTGGGAGTGGGAGGTATTTCCCTGTTCTTTGAACTTGAGCTTTGCCATTTGACTTGTTTTGGCCAAAAGAATGTAGACAGAAAAAAGGGGTGTCAGTTCCAAGCCTAGGCATTAGGAGAACTCACATGTTTATGAGTGTCCTCTGTGCCATCCTTGTCCACGGAGGTTGAGAGGCATGTGAAACAGTCCAGGGCATACAGATACACAGTACATGCGAAGCTATGTTAGCTGCCTCTACAGATTCATGAGCAGAAGTTGCTGTTATTCTAAGCTACCGAGTTTTGGCAATAACTACCTGGATTAACTGTATTTCTGAAAGAAACCCTTGATATCTATTACCCTGTTCTCCTGCTTTGTTGTAACACTGCCACAAGGAAAACACAACAGGTCACCTATGGTCTAAATAGCCATTAACAGCCCAGCCAGTGTGGCTCAGTGGATGACTCTCTCTCATCATTGATGTTTCTATCCCTCTCTCCCTCTTCCTTCCTCTCTCTGAAAAAAAATATTTAAAAAAGAAAAATAAATGGCCATTAACAAAAGTTGCAATAGCAAAAACAAAACAAAAAAGGCATAAAATAAAAAGTACACTTTATTAAATGAAGCTGACCTTTTACTGGGTGAATATAACTCCTGCTTCAGAAATTGCTGGATGTTAAGGTTGGTTCTAAAAATAACTCCCAAGTTCACTTCTTAACAGTACATAGAAAATATCATTCATTTTTCTAAAAATGAGTTTCCTGTGTGCCTGAATCATATAAGTACTTTTTTATTAAAAATGTTTAATGTTGACACTACTGTAGGTATTCTCCCATTTTCTCCCCCCCCCCCCCCTTGGGCATCACCACACAACTGCCTGGGTCCGTGGGGTATGTATATATATTCTTTTTTTAAAAATATATATTTTATCGATTTTTTACAGAGAGGAAGGGAGAGGGATAGAGAGTTAGAAACATCGATCAGCTGCCTCCTGCACACTCCCCACTGGGGATGTGCCCACAACCAAGGTACATGCCCTTGACCGGAATCGAACCTGGGACCCTTGAGTCTGCAGGCTGACGCTCTATCCACTGAGCCAAACCAGTTAGGGCTGTATATATATATTCTTTAGCGAATCCCTTCACTTTCTTTATCTAGTCACCCTCTTCTTCCTCTCCTCGGGTACCTGCCAATCTGGTCTATGTTTCTGTGCTTCTGATTCCATTTTGTTGGCCACTTTATTTTGTTCATTAGATTCTACAAATACTTTTCATTTTGTGAATGAGTTTTCTTTGCAAGCAAGCATAATGCCTCATGTATTAGAGTTCTAGGAAATCAGAGTCCTTATCTAAAATAGTATCTGAAAACCATAAATGCTCAATATATATTTGTTGATTGAATAATGTTGAATTACCTTGTTGATTGAATAATGTTGAATTACTGATTAAATTAATTGCTCATTTTTTAAAGCTATATATATGTGTGTATATTGATTTATTTCAGAGAGGAAGGGAGAGGGAAAAGGAGATAGAAACATCAATGATGAGAGAGAATCATTGATTGGCTGCCTCCTGCATACCCCTTACTGGGGATCAAGCCTGCAACCCAGGTATGTGCCCTTGACTGGAATCGAACCCATGACCTTTCAGTCCTTAGGCCAGCGCTCTATCCACTAAGCCAAACCTAAAAACCTAAGGTTAAAGCTTTTTAAATCAAAGTATTACATTGATATGGAATTTTCATAGTTCCATTTGTGTAATTACAAAACTACAGTGCAAGTCAATTTTCCTTTCTCTTTATGATGTCATTTTTTTTTAACCTGAAAATTTATTTAACTAAGTGAATTTAGGATGAACTGTGTGTGACAAATGGTGTTGTCAGTCCTCTTACTTTAGGACTATTGTTTATCTTGAGAACACATACATGTATGAGTCAGTGTTCCACAGGAAAAACAGAACCCACAGGTTGTATATAGACACAGGAAGAGATTTACTATAGCAAAAATGACTCATGTGGTTATGGAGGCTGACAAGTCTCAGACGTGCAGGGCGAGCTAGGTCTCCAGGAAGCCAATGGCATAGTTCCAGTCCAAAGGACAGCAGATTCGGGACCCAAGAAGAGCCAATGTGTCAGATTGAATCCAAAGGCAGAACAAAGTCAATGTTCCAGTCCAAGAGCAGTCAGGCAGAAAGAATTCTCTCTTACTCGGGGATGGCTGGGGTTTTTTTCTGTTCAGTCCCTCAACAGATTGGATGAGGCCCACCCATATTAGTGAGGGCAATCTGCTTTATTCAGTCTATGAGTTTCAGTGTTAATCTCAACCAAAAATATTCTCACAGAAACCCCCAAAATAATGTTTGTCCAAAAATTTGACTACCACATGGCTCAGTCAAGTTGACACCTAAAACTAGTCATCACAATGTATGGAATGGGTTGCATCTGCTTGGTTATAGAAAAGAGTGAGGTTTCTTCTTGTCTTTGCAATATCTTAGATTACCCGTGATGCATCACTTTCTGGTTCAATGCTTATTCAATAATAAAATTGTCTTCTTCTTTCTCTACCTTCTTTCTCTTTCTCCACTAGCCATCCCTGAGTGGAGTGGTTTTCTGGGTTGGGAGGAGATTTTGTTTTTATTTATATTCCCCAACCAGAAGCATCTGTTAGTATGATTAGAATAATTGTGAAAGAACTTGTCAGCCACTGGGACAGACCAGTGGGAAAGTAAGAGTTAACACTATGGAGAGGTATTCATGGGGACACAGGCTCAGGGAGATTGAGGGTGATGGGATTAGACATTTTCTCTGACATCTTTTCACCTCTCCTTTTTCTCAGATTCTCTCCCACTTCATTCCATTGTCGGAATACTGAGTAAATGGTTGTCAATGGCTCCAAGATTTCAATTACAAAATAAATATGACCACATCCAGAAATATTTGCCATTAAAAGAACTTTAGTAAATCAGGTGTTCAATACATTAAAAAATGTCTCGGCTTGTGAAATTTAAGGTAGGTGGGAAAAAGGTCTTGGCAAAAAGGATATTGGTTTAAGTCCCTGAAATCATGGCTTAGCCCCTGGCATTGTGTGCAACTGAGTCTTTCCTGACATGGCACTTGCATATGGTCAGTTGGGCAGCACCATTCCTAGTGTGGAAAATGCTGATACAACTGTCATGGCCTCCTGAAAGGCACCCCTAAGGGGATAAATTATTTTATTCTCCTCCTTAAATGATTTTTAGCAAATAGAACTATATGTATTATTTTGATTTCCCAAACAAGCTTATGTCATGAAGCTATAGCTGTTCTGAAATGAATATCCAACTAGCTGAGTAATAAGCAATCAGTCACTTATGGAGCACCTCCAGTATCCCAGACACTATACTGTGCTGTCACATTTAATCTTCATGCCAACCCTGAGACTGTGGAAACACAGATTGATGCTCAAGGCAAGTAGCAAAGCCAGGAATCAAAGTCAGGCCTAACACTGAAGTTCCATCTCTCTGTTCTGCCATTTTATTTCTCCTGTTGTGTAAACTAGACTCACTCTGGTCTATAAACTGTCTCTGGCGAGTTTAGTTAAAGTGGCTCAATTTCCCAGAGCCTGGTGACTTCTGGTGAAATTGAGATGATTAAGTTTCTGAATTTGTGATATGCAGGGATTAGATCCCTTCAAAAAAGGTCAACTTTATATAACTATCCATTTCTTGACTAGAAAGAGTAGTGAATAATATTTTCCTTAAAAGCTTAATCTACAATACAGTTCATCACACATAACTATTATGATTAGCAGAGTATATTAGTACAGAACATGACAATGATGCCTTTTATTGTCAGCTTTGCAAAAGACAAGAAGCTGTGCATGGGCCTGGAATATTTATTTCTTATTGAACTTGAATCTCTGACCTAGGTACTATATTTACATGGACATAGAGAGGGCAGCATTCTGCAAACTTTTGTAGGATGTGAGTTTCTTTCTGGATTCCTTCTTCCTCCTCCCAAGTGCCCTAGAATGGAAAGACCCAGTAAGAAGTAACTTCCCTCTCACTATTCCCCACCATGGGAGGGAGTAGCAGGGATTTGTAATAGTGGATCTTCCACAGTGTGCTACTCAGAGCTTGTCTTGCATCTTAGGAACTCTTGAAGATAGAACCTGAATTTACTGCTCAAGTAAGCCAGGTTACTGTCAATAATAATAATAAAGGAGAATAATAAGGAAGAAAAGGAGGTGAAAGAGGAAAGATGGAGGAAAATAAGGAAGAGGGTCAAACATGAAAGGAAGAGGAGTAAGAGGAGAACAAGGAAGGTAAGAGAGAACAGGGAAGAGGAACAACTTTTAATAAATCTGTAACCAGTCACTGGGCTGAAGGCAATACATAAAATCTCTAGTTTATTCACATAAGGACTCTAAATAACAGATGCGATTTTCATCATTGCTTTACAAAGGAGAAAACTGAGAATTGGGCGTTAAGTTACTACTGAGGGCCAGCAGTAGAATTTGATTCTAGATTTGTCTGACCCTAGAGTTCCAAGCTTCTAATGACTAAAAAGAATTTTGGTGAAAAAAGTTAAATTGAAGTGTGTTCCTTCGTTATAGCTTATTTCTGCCATAGACCCTCCAAACAGCTGGTTAGGAAAAAATGAGGTAACTACATTATTGAGAACTTGACTTAATATCTATCTATGCATAGTTGACCAAGGGAACATTATTAATTACAAGCTAAGCAAATGAGATACATATTAACAGTAATTTAAAAACATTTAAAAATTAGTATTTGTATTGTCTTAATCACTAAAGATATTATAGTATATTTTATCAATAATCTCCAAAGATAAATTTTATTTATTTATTTTTAAAATATATTTTTATTGATTTCAGAAAGGGAGAGGGAGATAGAAACATCAATGATGAGAGAGAACCATTGATCGGCTGCCTCCTGCACACTCCACACTGGGGATCGAGCCTGCAACCTGAGTGTGTGCCCTGGCTGGGAATCAAACCATGACCTCCTGGTTCATAGGTCAATGCTCAACCACTGAGCCACACCGGCTGGGCTGAAGATAACTTTTACATTCAGTTAAAAATAAATTATATATGTACTTAGGGAAATTTTCAGGCCATCAGATTTTATTTTCTCACTACAATCCTTTTATAATCCATCTCTACAGCTAAAACTGAATACACACAATGACAGGCTTTTCAATTAATTTTCACTCATATTGTGATAGCAAATAAACCCTCAGTAAATCGTCTTTGATGGAGCAATATGAGATTTTGTCATAAAAGGAAAGAAAAAAATGAGCTGGTTCACAATCAATTTCAGTTAAATCAACATTGTAATCTGTAAAAACAGTATTTTGTGATACTCATATTTCCATAACTCAATTCAAAGTTTATCCATTCAACATGTCTACAAAGCACATTACCCAAACATTAACTATTTTTCAGATAATCTACCACCATATGGACAGGTGGGCCTTCCTTGCTTTGGCAGGAGTTCAAAGTTTCTAGGTTTGGTGGTGAAATAACTATTTACCCTGATAAGAGCTCTTGCTGTATTTCAGTGGCTGGACCACCATATGGAACTGATTTCAAAATAGAAAGATTAAAAGAGCTTACTCTTCTGTTGACACATTTTCATTGATTCATCTAAATTTACCTCCTAAGTCTGAAATTTTCCCATTTTTTATGGTGACAGTCTTCTCCCAACGTCTCAAGGGAAACTTTTATTCTCTA
Organism: Myotis lucifugus; assembly: GCF_000147115.1. Lineage (NCBI taxonomy): Eukaryota > Metazoa > Chordata > Mammalia > Chiroptera > Vespertilionidae > Myotis > Myotis lucifugus. The sequence continues at coordinate 14,823,504 of NW_005871059.1, read as the reverse complement.
TGCCACATCAACAGATATGACCAACTAACTTCAATCTTTGTTCCAGAATGATATATATTTTAATATTGATCATTTACTTACACCTTAGCCCTCACCCTGCATTCTATCAAAGACTGTGACTATTAAAGCTACAATCTATATTAATAAAAGGCCTGTGGTCGTCATGCTGTAATGCCGTCACCATCAGACGAGCAATGGCTCTAGCTGTGGGCGGAGCAGAGCGCAAGCTACTAGCAGCAGAGAGCTACTAGCGGAGGAGAGCTACCAGTGGCAGAGGGCAGGGCGGCCAGCTGAGGCAAGCTGAAGGAGCTTCTCACGCATGATTTCGTGTGCACTGGGCCTCTAGTATTGACTATAAGGAATGTGGCATATTGCTCTTACAAAGGCAAGGATGCAAATAAAATCTGGCTTTAATCATCACTGAGGGACTCAATTGCTCTGAGCTCCACACTGGGGCAGCAGCTTGAAAGGTACATACAGGGAAGAACTGAACTGTCTGATACCAGGCGGAGAGCTGGGGTGAAGCGTTCACCCATACAGAAGTGCTACCAGAGGCCACTGTTCCTTTTCTGAGCCCTTTCCCCATAGAGCAGGCAGGCGGGTGCCATGTCTGAGTCGTCCCCATCAACCTGGCTATCACTGTTTGCCCTCCCCTGGTGATTCCCTGAGACCCTGCCTCTCCCAACTTGCAGGCCCACCCAAGATGCTTCCAGTGGCTTTTCTATATGAGTGGCCTGTCTTGGCTCATGCTTCAGACTTTACTAAAATCTCTCAAACAGCATCTGGCCTTGGCGAGCCCATACCTCTCACTAAGTGACCCCAGGCCCGACACAAGCGCCAGCTGGCATTTGTTTGCAGCTTGGCCTCTGCTAGGCACCTACACTGGTAAGCCCAGCACAAGTAGCAGCCATCTGCAGATCACTTTGTAACTCATGCTGGGTAGCCCGAGGCAAGGCACAGGTGCTGACCTTGGTCTGCACCTACTAGGAAGCTCCAGATCCAGCTCACCAAGTGGACCATGTTTCAGACCGTGTCGAAGCACCACCCAAACACCTCCACAAGTGACACACTCAAAAGGCAAACTCAGCAGATACCAGAGCCCCTCTGAAGTAAGTCCTGCTCCCTGTGGTTGGTCCCTGCACAGCTGATCCTCCATGGTGGTCTCAGTCAGTTTTTGCAGCTGAGTGGCCTGGGGATAAATCCCTCCATTAACATGCCAACAGTAATCAAGTCTCAACCACAATAGGAGTATACACAGCCCATGCAGGGAGGGGGCACCTGAGGGCCCAGCTCAGGTGAATAGATGTCTTGGACTCTGACATCTACTACATTCGGCCACTTTACCAAGCTTGGGAGAGGCAGCAGGCCTGCATAATACATAAAACAAACACAGGGAGGCTGCCAAAATGAGGAGAAAGAGAAACATGTCCCAAATGAAAGAACAGAGCAAGACATTAAAAACCTATTTGAAAAAATAATGACAGAAGACTTTCCTAAACTGGTGAAGAAAATAAACATACAAGCCCAGAAAGTGCAGAGTCCCAAACAAGACAAATCATGATTAAAATGCAAAAGATTAAAGACAAAGAGAGAATCTTTTTTCATAAAGTGATGCATTTATTTTATTCAGCAAATCCCAGGGATTATAGGCAAACTATTTTATGTAAATTCATCAACCTAAATAAAATTCTAGACAAATTTAAAAATAAAATCTTGAAAGAAGAAAAAAAAATACACACGCCAAAAATTACAATATTAGCCCTGACCGGTTTGGCTCAGTGGATAGAGCGTCGGCCTGTGGACTGAGAGGTCCCAGGTTCGATTCTGGTCAAGGGCATGTACCTTGGTTGCGGGAGGTGTGCAGGAGGCAGCTGATCGATGTTTCTCTCTCAACAATGTTTCTAACTCTCTATCCCTCTCCCTTCCTCTCTGTAAAAAATCAATAAAATATATTAAAAAATTACAATATTAGGTAAAGAGCCAAGTGATTTGCAGATCTGGTGTTGCTCTATACAATTACTAGTCACCTAGGGGAGGTGGGCGGGCGCCATTTTCCATTTCCACCACTATACACAGTTCTCCACTTGCTGAATGCTCAGTTTTTCATACAGGGTCTCTTCCTTCAGTCTTTTGTATTTTGATTGTTATGTAAAACTTGCTTTTATTTTAATATTGAGATCAGGATTTCAACTGCTGTAAAATTATAAACTTTTATACTTCTATCAGTCCCTGAGGAGCTAGTTCCCTTTGCTCACGGGTGCAGGCATGCTTCCCACTGGCAGAGCTACACGTACCCTCCAGCTGGCTGTCTGAAAAAGAAACCAGCCTGTCCCCTTCCCTCACACCTCTGTCCTCTCCACAGAATCTGGGTTGTGTTGCTGTGATCCTCAGATCCAAAGTCAACCAGCCTCTTGTTTCCGCATCACTTCCTTTGTGTTTATATGGCATTTTGTCAGTGTTGCTGTTTAGAATAAATAAACTATTTACATAAAGGAAAAAAAAGAGCCAAGTGATTGTCTTACTAGAGGCCTGGTGCATGAATTCGTGTACAGGTGGGGTCTGGCCGGACCTCCCCGATCGGGGCCAATCAGGCCGGCCGGGGGGAAGGGCTGTGGGCAGTTGGCTGGCCAGCCCCGTCCCCTGGTCAAACTCCCTGTTGAACTCCCTGTAGAGGGGACAATTTGCATATTAGCCTTTTATTATATAGGATAACAGAGCAAACAAAATCACTGAAAACTTTTAAGCAGAACTGAGTTAGAGATATGTGTTGTAATAAAAGTGGTAATGAATTCAGACTTATTGTAAGTTACAAGGCTAATAGCAGAATATTTAAACATATTCTCGCCATGGAGCCTGGAGGTGGGGATAATTAGGGGTCACCTTGGAAGCTGGTTACCAATGCATATGCCTGTGTGTGTGTGTGTGTTGTGTGTGTGTGTGTGTGTGTGTGTGTGTGTGTGTGTGTTACATCAAGTGTTAAAATTGCTCTCTGGATGATTTGATTCATCAAAGTATAAAAAGATAGATTTAACAATTGTATTTGAGCATTGGTCTTTCTTCGAATTGTGTTCTTTGTATCAAATGAGCATCACAAATGATTTAAGCAGAAGAAATTAAAATTACAGTTAAAAAGCACATCAAAATTATCATAAAATACACATATATGCATTAAAAAATCCAGACTGAGAAAGTAATCAAGCTGGGTTTGAGTGTAGTAAGTGCCACTTTTTTTTAAATTTTTATTGATATGAGAGAGGAAGGGAGAGGGAGAGAGAGATAGAAACATCAATGATGAAAGAGAATCATTGATTGGCTGCTTCCTGCACACCCCCTACTGGGGATTGAGCCTGCAACCCAGGCATGTGCCCTTGACTGGAATGGAACCTGGGACCCTTCAGTCTGCAGGCCGACACTCTATCCACTGAGCCAAACCGACTAGAGCAGTGCCACTTTTAATAGTAAATTCACTGCTGCAATATTTAAGAAAATTCATTTGAAGAAGTGAATTTTAAGTAAATTCATTCTAAGGCAAGCTAATAAGTTTGTCACTGAAAAAATATCAGGTAGTATATTCAGATGAGCAGTTCTTAGTTGATCTCTAGGAAAAAATTGAAAATGAAAATAGTATGATTTCTCTCAAGAATTTTAGAACTCACCAAATGCAACAAAAGGCTTTATGAGATGACATCATGTAGGAAATAAATACAAATTATGCTTATAAAAATTATGTTCACTTGTTTGGGGTATTAGTTTATTTAGCATATTTGTTCATATGTTGATCAAGGTAATTTTTGTGATGGTAGTTTAATACAAAGCAAATAAAAATATTTTATTTCTCCTTGTATGAAAGAATTATAAGAAAGACACTCAAGGGCAATTTCCCACTGACTTGTATTACAGGTTTTTAATACTAAAATCCATTGTTATTTAATGCTTTAGAGCAGGAGGCAGCAAACTTTTTCTGTAAAGAACCAGGCAACAAATATTTTTAGCTTTTCTGGCTCTATGGCCTTTGTCACAACTATTCAATTCCACCATTGTAACATGAAAACAACCATCAACAACACCTAAACAAATGAACGAGACTCTCTATAATAATAAAATCGTAATATGCTAATTAGACCGGACAGCTGAATGACCTTCCGGATGACCTTCCAGACAAAGCCCGGGGCTGTGGCTGTGAGGGCCGAGCCCCTTGCACGAATTTCGTGTATGGGGCCTCTAGTATTCAATAAAAGTTTAGCTATGGAGAATAAAATTGGAATTTCACATAATAATCATGTGTCACAAAATAGTCTTCTTCTTTTGATTTTATTTTTCAACCATTTAGAAACATAAAAACCTTTCATAGCTCACAGGCCACACAAAAACAGGTAGCAGGTCAGATTTGGTAAATGTCTGCACTAGCACCACCCTATTAATATGCTTATGGGCTGACAAGATAAGCAGTAAATAAGCAGTAAGTCACCAATGAAAAACAAAAACATGAAGGCCCACTAGATGTAAGCTCAGCTGCCTTCTGGGATACTTCAGTGCTAGACACCAGGTCAAAGACAATTAGCTGATGTTGAATTCATTAATTTTCTCATTGAAATATGCAGGGTGGCTGAACCATTGAAAACTATATGCACTCAAAACAATCTCACCAAAAAAAACTAAAAGGTCGGTATAACTGTTATCCTCATTTTATAGAATTTACCTTTCTAAAATGCTGTCATTATATATCTGATCTATATGGTCTGGAATGGATTGGGGGGGGGGGCAGGTATCTAAATATATATATTTGGTATACCAGACCCATCTTTTTTCATCCATCCATGCATCCATCCATCATTTTTTAAATTATTCAAGATAAAATAAAGAAAATGTAAAAATTCTACCAACTTAATGAGTATAGTATAGGTGTTATAACTATGAGCATTATTGTTAGTGTGTATGCCATGAAGTCTGATGAAGCATTGGATTTGTGGTCCTTCTCATACACCCTCCCAAACAGAGTTACTGTTAAGACAGGTCCAGATGGTGGCTTCAGGCTCAGCAAGCGTCCATCACTCAACACCTAATTAAAACACAAAGAAGTTGACTGGGTCTAACTTTAAGTTATACAACCCACAACACACTTTTAAAATTCAGTACAACTGGACAAGGGAACAATAAATATAATGGCCAGATTCTGTTCTATCAGAAATATTTGAAATGATACAGAAGAAAAGTTGGAGCCATGGAACTGGCACTGATTCATTTATTATTGAAATGCCTGTAATTTATTTACCTCAGAAAACATCCCATAAGGTAGTAGACATAAAACAGTGGATTTGGGAATATATAAGAGAAATCTAGTTCTCTCAGACAAGATAAAGACTCTGTGAAGGATTAGAAGGGATTGACTGACTGAGGGATTTCAGCTGAATCTCTATCAAGCCTGTCAATCACTCACCACAACTCCCTAACCTGCCCATTTTCCCCAACTCCCCACAGTAGCTGTTTCTACCAGGAGAAAGGAGTGAGAACAGAACTTGCAGGAAAAGCCAGTAGAAAAATGGGGCTGGGCAGAGTGCTTGGGCAATATGGATTATTTCTAGCCTCTAAAAACACATTTAAAAAAAACGACTCTTTACTTTCTTACCAACATCAGCCACTGAAATTCTCTCTCCTTGGCTTTTCATTCTTTCCTTTTCTCCTATGATCACATGGAACCTTCACCCACATCATGAGAGGGATTCCTTTTAACGACCCTAGGCCATCGCTGCTCAGTGATGCCAAGGGGCTTTTTTCTGGTGGGATTAGTCCTGAAACTCTTCATATCTTCCTTCTACCTTACACAGCCCAGCCTTGTCCCTACAGTTCCCACAACAGTATGTTTCTTTAATCTTAAGAACACACTAATTATTATATTAAGGCTTTCCAGATGAAAAATGCAACCTGGCCGCTGTGGCTCAGTGGTTGAGCATCGACCTATGAACCATGAGGTCATGGATTGATTCCCAGTCAGGGCACATGCCCTGGTTGCGGGCTCAATCCCCAGTGTGAGGTGAGCCTATCAATGAATCTCTCTCACCATTGATGTTTTTATCTCTCTCTCCCTCTCCCTTCCTCTTTGAAATCAATAAAAAAAATTTTTTTTTAAATACAGCCTGCTCAGTGTCTTTCCTTAGCCCTAAGGACAATTTTACCCTTTTCAAATAGAGATTTTTATGATTGTAAGCACTTGGATAGATTTTGTACTCAAAAAGTGCTTCCTCTTACATGAAATGAGTTGTCAATATTAAGCAAAGATTCTTACCTGAAATTCTCCAGGTGCAAGCTGAATTTCACTCAGCAGCACCTCAGGAAAGACATACTGGGTTCCAAACGTGCCACTGAGGGAGAACATTTCAAACCTGGTGGAAGCAGTTTCAACTGCGTGACCACAAGTGTGTAAGCTCGTTGTTTTACACTTCAGCAGAGTGCAAATCTAGAAAGTAAAGGCAAACCATGAATTCCTAGGCAAGCCAATAGAAACACTCTCCTGACCCTGAAAAAAATGCCCGGGTTCCTTTGTTTGCAAAAATAATATTATTTCCTCAATTGATTAATCCAGTTCATTGCTGAATAGCTAATACAACTAGCAATGGAAAAAAAAAAGGGGGATGTCTTCTTTTGAAGTTAAACAGAAAGCATTTAGGGCAAGTGTGTTAAGATGGGATACAAATAACTTTCTGATAAAGGTAGAATACATGCTTCTTTTTGTTCCCTTGAAATCCTATTAAAACTAACATTAATGTTTTTAAGATATAAGTCTAGAAGGATAGGGGTCCAGGAGGATAGACCATGGCACAATTTTAGAAGCAGGGATGTTAATGCCAAAGTCATAACTGAGTTAGCTGATCTAAGAATGCCAAGTCCTAAATTGGTAGTGAGGAAAGCCAAGAATCAACCCTGACTACATGCAGAATACTGCGGAGATTCCACTCCTGCTGCCTCGGTACCTCAGGAGCTGTTAAAGATGTGGTGGCTGAAGTAAGGAAAATTGGTGGGAAGTTGTTAAAGGTACCACGGATGGGCCTGCCCCTCCCCTATTCCAGTGAAAGACGGGCATTTATTTTCAGAGCGGGTAACGCAGATGACCTTTAGATGGAGGTTTTAAATGACGTGGTTGAAAGGGATTGCATGAATTAACCATGCGAAATGTTGGGATCATCGGACTTTACCACAATCCCACCCTGTGAGGTCATTTCTCCCACTTGACTAAGTACTGCCAGCAAGGCATTTACCCTTCAGGAATACAGGCGCTAGACAGGAGTTCCAGTTAAATTAATTGCAGATAAGTTAAAAATAGTAAAAATAGTTTTTAACATGAGAATGTCCCAAATATCACAAGGGACATACTTACATTTTAAAAAACAGATTCCTGCCCTAACCGGTTTGGCTCAGTGGATAGAGCATTGGCCTGCGGGCTGAAGAGTCCCAGGTTCAATTCCAGTCAAGGGCACGTACCTTGGTTGCGGGCACATCCCCAGTAGGGAGTGTGCAGGAGGCAGCTGATCGATGTTTCTCTCTCATCGATGTTTCTGACTCTCTATCCCTCTCCCTTCCTCTCTGTAAAAAATCAATAAAATATCTTTAAAAAAACAACAACAGATTCCTTGCTTACCTGAACTTTACATTTACTTGGTCATCCTGCGTTAGAAGGGTTTTAAAGCTTGAAAAACCTGACCAACCCAGGAGGAAGTCTCTACAGATACTCAGCTGAGGGATTCCCCTCACCAAAGGCTGAGTTAAATCACCCTACTGTGCAGCTTGGAAAGGCAAGGATTACCCACGTGCTCAGAACTTTCAGTCAGTTTTCGGTAATCCTAACGTGTCACCCTATATCTGAAAAAACTACTAAATTGAGAATTTTAAATTCCAAAACCTGTCAGGCACCAGTGGTTTTGTCAAGGGCACACGGCCCAGCAAAATAACAGAGGCCTTTGTTTACTTGACAGTCCTCACACCGAGAAGGGACTTACCACTGCTCTCTCCAGTGGAGCCAAGACTCTGGGGGAGAGAGAAAGGCAGGACAAGATTGAGGGGGAAAGGAAGAGAGAGAGAGAGAGAGAGAGAGAGAGAAAGAAAGAGAGAGAGAAAGCCAATAGATGGCTATCTTGTTTTATAACCAACTTAAAAAATCTATCACAAAAAAGAAACAATTATATCTCATAAGTTTTGAACTTGAAAAATATGGCAATGTAATATCATATATGTCCCATATGCATAGTGCAATTAATGTCAAAATGTCACAGAATATATGGTAATATTTATATGTCAATAAATTTTCTACAAAATAACTTGTTTAATTTTTAATTGTTGGGCATTTTCTCAATACCATTTTCCCTCCTTTCTCCAGTACCTTGGAACACTGATGTCCTACATTTTCAAACTTTTTTGTTGCTCTTTCCTTTAGACCTAATAATAATCAAGGTTCTCTCATCTTATGGAGAAACAAAGACCAAAAACAGAATTTGTGGCCAGTGTCTGTCTAGTTCTTGTCTCATTTCTCTTCCTCCTGTCTCAGACAAGGGTTTTGAAAAGGGCCCCACCAGCGTGGCTCAGTGGTTGAGCGTCAACCTATGAACCAGGAGGTCATGGCACATGCCTGGATTGCAGGCTTGATCCCCAGTAGGGGGCATGTAGGAGGGAGCCAATCAATGTTTCTATCTCTTTCTCCCTTCCTCTCTGAAATCAATTAAAATATATGTATTTTAAAAAAGAGTTTTGAAGAGGAAACCAGTCACTCATTCTTGCAAAATTTTTACTTCCCTTCAACTATTCAACCTACTGTAATCTGTCTTTCACTGTGTCATTATAAGCCTAGGAAATTCTACCAAAATTGCACTTATTTATGTCAGTAATGTTAAACATATTGCATTAACACACTTCACAATTTTCTCCTCCTAGGTCTCTACTTCCTTCCTGTCCATGATTGTTCTCTTTTTAAGTTTCCTTTATTTTTAAATCCTATTTGCAGGTCCTAATTCTCTATCCATTTTCTGCTCAAACACTGGAGCTCTGAAGGTTCCACCCCTAGACCAGGGTTCTTTACAGTCTATGTAGTCACCTTTTCACACCATTCACCCTTGTGGGTTTAACCAAGACCTTCATCCTGCTGATTCTCAAAACAATAGTTCTAAATACAGTGTCTCCCATAAGGATCAAACCCATATATTCAACAACCTCTGGATGGCCCCAGCTGAATGTACCTTAAGGACTCCAAAACCAGCACGGCCCAAGCAAAACTGAGCAGCGCCCACTGCTACCCAATCTGCTCCTCCTCATGCATTCTGTTCTGTCAGAGCATCACACTCAACCAGCCACTCTTGCCAGAACCTGGCACATTCTAGACCAGTGGTTCTCAACCTTCCTAATGTTTTCTGATGGTCTTAGGCGACTCCTGTGAAAGGGTCGTTCGACCCACAGGTTGAGAACCACTGCTCTAGGTTCTTCTTCCATCGGTCCTGACTTGTTAGGTTATGCCTTAGTAACACCAAACTGCTTGCTCTTCCTTGCATACCTTGTTCTCTCACAAATTCACACCCTTGATCATGCTCTCCACTCCACCTAGAGTTCCCTCCCACACTTTTTTACCTAGACATGAACAGATAACTTCAGTACAGACTGGCATCTGATAGAACAGAGAATGCACATTTTGCTGTAGAAATACTAAGGAGCTGTACTTAGCCTGATTTGGGGGTCCGGGGAAGATTCCTCATGAGGAGGGTCTAGACCAGCGGTTCTCAACCTGTGGGTCGCAACCCCTTTGGGGGTCGAACGACCCTTTCACAGGGGTCGCCTAAGACCATCGGAAAACACATATATAATTACATATTGTTTTTGTGATTAATCACTATGCTTTAATTATGTTCAATTTGTAACAATGGAAATACATCCTGCATATCAGATAATTACATTACAATTCATAACAGTAGCAAAATTACAGTTATGAAGTAGCAATGAAAATAATTTTATGGTTGGGGGTCACCACAACATGAGGAACTGTATTAAAGGGTCACGGCATTAGGAAGGTTGAGAACCACTGGTCTAGACTTATTCATCCTATATAATAAAAGGCTAATATGCAAATTGTCCCCTCGGGAGTTCAACTGCTCACTATAATGTGCACTGACCACCAGAAGGCATCATGGAATGAAGGAAGGCCCAGGCTGGCAGCCGGGGTAAGAAAGGTCCCAATCGGCCCTGATCGCCGGCCAGGCCTAGGGACCCTACCTGTGCATGAATTTCATGCACGGGGCCTCTAGTTTTCATATAATAAACACAGAATATATACCTGGTATGTAGTAGGCACTTGATAATTTTTTGTCAAAATGAACAAACACTGTAGAGTGCCTATCACACAGCAAACAAAATGTTAGACCATGGGGGCAGTTCCATCACTCAAAGGGCTTTCAGTCTCAGGATATTGCAATAATCTGGGCGAAAAAGGATTGGAGACCAGATCACGAATGATAAGACCCGAATGGGAAGAACAAGAAGTCTGATTTTTTTAGGAGTCCCATCACGTAAGACTATTATAGTTCCTGCTTCATAGCTGAATCTTTTCAGCAATAAACTATTTCACTGTACATCTCAGAGATCAACTTCATATGTCTCCAGGACATACTTACTGTTAAGCTGTATTCAACAAAATAGGCATTAGTGAACATATTGGGAAAATGGCTAACTTTGTTTAGGTAAGAAATATCTGACATTAATTACCCATTAAAATTGTCTCTAATGTGCCAAACCTGGTTTGGCTCAGTGGATAGAGTGTCAGCCTGCGGACTGAAAGGTCCCAGGTTCGATTCCGGTCAAGGGCATGTACCTGGGTTGTGGGCACATCCCCAGTAGGAGATGTGCAGGAGGCAGCTGATCGATGTTTCTCTCTCATCGATGTTTCTAACTCTCTATCTCTCTCCCTTCCTCTCTGTAAAAAAATCAATAAAATATATTTTTTTAAAAATTGTCTCTAATGTGACTATTATATCATTTCAAACAATGGTACTGCAAAATAAATGTTCTGCCTTTTTCCAACCAGTTTAATATTAGACTGACACTGACAATTGCAAGTTGGCAATGCTTAACTAAATTTGAATTTCAGACAAACAACAAAATTTTTAGTATACATATCCCCCAAAGTTGGACACACTTATACCAAAACCAATTCATTGTTTACCTGAAATTCAAATTGAACTGGGTATCTTATATTTTATCTGGTAACTCCACTGCCACCCAAATAAACATTACCTGTAAATGGTAGCTCCCTTCAACAGTATGTAGTCCATCAAATGCCCCTAGGGCATACACTTCATCTGCTCTCTTCTCAGACATCTTGTAGCTTAGATGACAGCAGAGATCTTTCTGACAAACTGTATAATTTCCTGTGACTCCTCTGAGCTCCAAGAAGGTGTATTCATCAAAAAAGACAGTGCCCTTAAACTCCTTGTTTCTCGTTGAGAATGCTTCTATTCCACTAGCATAAGAAGTCCAATTCACCACGACTGGGTGCTTTGGGTGGGAATCCAATCGTGAGAGAAGGAGTTTTCCCTTCTCTGTCTTCATATCATAATGAAATGCTCTTGGAGAATCAGGTGCATAGATGCCACTTCCTGGAAGCGATAAGTTGGAAATGACATTTGAAACAGAAAAGTGAAAATAATAACAGTTGTTATTATTTTAAACTCACATTAACATTTTACTTCCTCTAAGGTATATACTAGTATTTTTATTAACTTCAATGAAATATGCCAAGGACAACAGATGATAAAAATCCAATAGAGTCTGACACCAAGAAGCCAAGAAGAGTTGTCACATAAGAAGTGGTGAATTTGGGGGAAAAATGAAAAAGGGTGTTATTCAAGTTGAATAAAACTAAATAAATCTGAAAACAATTTATATGAAGATTAATTCTACAGCATGTCACCAGCTAGATACACAAAAATTAAGAGTTGAAAAACATTGTGTTAAGGAGTACATATTAGTTAGAAAAGAATTTTTTTTTTTTGCTTTTTGGATTCCATCAAGCTTGTAAATCTTAATAATTATACATTACCTGTCATTTTCTTTGAGGGGTGATGTATATTTGATGCAAGGAAATTGACCTTCATGCCCATAGCCCAAGCTGAGTGGAATTCAATAGCTGACAGATGTGGCAAAACATTCATCCACGCTGTGGGAAACAGAATGGTGTCCACATGGAAGTCTTTCACCAGGGCCACAGCAGGGTCGTGGAAGAGTATATCGAAGCATGTGAAAATGCCAAACCTTCCAAAGGTGGTGTCGAAAGTCACAACCTCAGGCTCCTTGGGTACATTGAATTGATCTTCACCCAAGAAAAGGTTTTGCTGCAATGAACAGAAGACGAAGACAGGGTAAATCTCTTTTTAGAAGTTGCTTGGATGTCACTGTGTCTGAAAAAGTACAAGTGCACATTGATTTGGCAGTGCTAATTTCATCTATGACCATCGGCTTCATAGGGAAAGAGTGCAGAACTTGAGATTACTATGGCTAATGGGAGCCTCTGGTTCAATCTCCACATTTTTAGATATGTACAAGGGAATCCTTATCTCTTAAGACCTTGAATCTTAAAATAGGTAGGAGTGAAATAGATAACGCATATTTGCCAAGAATGCATCTATTTTCTGAGGATAAAGGACTTTCTTTGCTTCCTTCTTGTTAAAACCAAGTCTATGTAAGTGGTTTTTCATTCTAGCCTTGAGCCATTGCCAAAGTATGTCTTTAAAAGGAGAAAGTCCAAAAGATGACATATATTTCAATGCAGGTAGGTCCTACTGATTCTCACACACTCCCAACAACACACTCCTGTGTTCCTAAATGCACACACACCTAATCTTTACTTTATCTGCTTTGTCTCTACTCAGCTTCTAAAGTATGCTTCTTATCAATAATAAGGATTTCCCCCTATTGTCCACTTTAATTTGTTATGCATTTAGTAACTATTTGCATTAAATTCTACCTTATGGTAGCGTGCCACCAGTTTTCCTTGAGAGTCAAACACCACATCAGTGTTGTACTGGTAACGGCCATCAGAAGGACACTGGGGGTCGCTGGCATTGCACGGCTTCTTGTCCCCGATATTTGCCACAACATAGATAGAGTTTTCCTTGGCCAGGCAGCTGAGTCTTTCTTGCACTGGGGTGTGGCCAAATCTGGTATGTGTTATTGGAAGAGGAAAACAAAAATCAAGCTTAGCTTTTAATAAAACTCAGGATGATAGCGGCCTGAACCTACTATGCAATATATATACACACACAAAAAATAAATTCTAAATGACATAGGTAGAAGGGAAAGATTAAAACAAAAAGAGACTTCATGCCAGCACCGGTTTGGCTCAGTGGATAGAGCGTCAGCCTGCGGACTGAAGGGTCCCGGGTTCGATTCCGGTCAAGGGCATGTACCTTGGTTGCGGGCACATCCCCTGTGGGACATGTGCAGGAGGCAGCTGATCAGTGTTTCTCTCTCATCGATGTTTCTAACTCTCTATCCCTCTCCCTTCCTCTCTGTAAAAAATCAATAAAATATATTTAAAAAAAAAAACAACAAAAAAACAAAAAGAGACTTCAGAGGAAGTAGATGCTTGTGGGAATTCATTTGTAGAAAACGATGCTAGAGTAACACTCCAGGCCATGTATTTTTTTCTTCATAGCATTTATCATCATTCATAATCATATATTCATTCATGTGTTAATCATATATTGTATGTTACATCTTATAGCTATTATGGGGCAAATGCACACTGAACCCATGCCTGACAGAAAACAGGCATTAAAAAAATATTTTGAATGAAAGAAGGTCAACTTAGAGCGAGGATTCTAGGAAGATGGCAAAGTTGGAAGCACCAAGAATCTATTCCTCTACTTAGATAACAATTGCAGAATCGGTCTGACATAATACTTCAGAACTCTGCAGTTTATTTGAAGGCTTGAAACTTCCAGGGGAAGGCTTTTAGGATAAATTGCAGTTAATTTCAGTCTATTTTAACACTGGTTCAGCAGTGACTACCCATGACCCATCTTTCCCCCAGCCCCCAGGGCAGGCAGCCATGAGGGTGTTCCCAGAGCACCTTGCAGGCAGCTTGTGGGAGCAAGGTGAGCAATAAGGCCCCTTTCCTCCAAATATTGGGAATCTGTGTTCTGAGCATCGATAACTGCTTCTGATCTCAGAGATGCAGACTCGGGGGCAGGCAGCCTTTGTTGCACCCCTCACGCATTGTTGCAAGTGACTTCTAGGGTATTTATATGGTCTTCCCCCCCCCCCCCTTTTGGGCACAGGACATTTAAGGACTAGGACATAAAAAAGCAATCGCATGTATAGGAGAATTTAGAAAGTCACCGTACATGCCCAGGGAAAGGCACAGGCTAACAAAAGACCTCAGAAGACCTTAAGTTACACCTCAAGCTTAGGCCCAGCACAGAAACAGCTTGTAACAATAAAAACAAACAAACAAGAGATACAAAACCCCGGGGAAGGAAGAAGTTTTGATTTCCAGTTATCACATTGTAAGATTCAAATGTCCACTTATCAAAAAAAAATCATAAGGCATACAAATAACCAGGAAAAATAAAGCACCAGATACCACCTTGGAGAAAGACCAAATGCCATACTTACTGGACACAAATTCTTCAATATGAGGTGTAGCAACAAAACTAACACATATTTCTTTTTCCCTATTCACAATTTCAGGGCTAGAAGGTTGGTTTTTGCCGTAGATCTCAGCAACCTTAGCATATGATTTATCTTTTCTTATGAAGATGAGACCTTTCACTTTTTAACTTAAAGGATGTACTTGATAGCTTCTTTTTATCATGTCCAAATTGCCAGCATCACTACTCTTGTGCTTTGGGGCCGTTAAGTAAAATAAGGGCTACCGGCACACAAGCACTGTGATACCGCATCAGTTGATCTGATAACAGATGGCTACTAAATGACTAATGGGTGGGTGTCCTGTACAGTGTGGATACACTGGACTCAGGGATGAATCACGTCCCAGATGGGAGAGTGGGACAGTGATAGATTTTACCACATTACTCAGAATAGCGCACAATTTAAAGCTTATGAATTGTTTATTTCTGCGATTTTCCACTTTCTATTTTTGGGCCACAGTTGACCACAGGTAGGTAACTGAAAACAGGAAATCAAAACCACAGATAAGGGAGGACTACTCTGTATACCACATTTTCTTAATCCATTTATTCGTTGATAGACACTTAAATTGCTTCCATGTCCCAGCTGTTGTGAATAATACTGCAATGAACATGGGAGTGCAGATATCTTTTCCAGATATCTTGGAAACTTCCTTTGGAAACACCCAGAAGTGATATTGCTGGATCACATGGTAGTCTTATTTTTTAAGTTTTTGAGGAACTGTTATGCTGCTTTCCATAGTGGCTGCACCAATTTACATTCCCACAAGGGTTTTTTCCCCCCATATTCTCTTAAGCGTTTGTTATCTTGTCCTTTTTTACAATAGCCATTTTACTAGATGTGAAGTGATATCTCAGTGTGGTATTGATTTACATTTCCCTGATGATCAGTGATGTTGAGCATCTTTTCACATATCTCTTGGCCATTTGTGTGTTTTCTTTGGAAAAGTGTCTGTTCAGCAGACTGATGAACTTCAGAGGGAAGGCAGGTTGGGTGGGTGGCAAGAGATCAACCAAAGAACTTATATGCATATATGCATAACCCATTGACACAGACAATAGTCTGGTAAAGGCCTGGCATCGGGGGAAGGAGTGGGCTAGAAGGGTGAATGGGGGCAAAAAGGGTACATCTGTATAACTTTCAACAATAAAGATAATTTCTTTTTTTTAAAAAAAAACTGTCTGTTTAGACCCTTTGCCTATTTGGAGTCATAAGGGATAGAACTCTGCACAAGAGGCTAAGAAACTTGTTCCAAATTTAATAGACAAGGAGTTACCATTAAATGCTTTGAGGACAAAAGTAACAGGATCTGAATTTTCTTTAATAGGACATCACAGTATAAAATGTACAAGAATGGTTAGAGACTAAGTGTAGGGAAGCCATTAGGAAGTTATTTCAATGGTTGAGATTAGAGACAACACGAGTTGGGCTAGAATGGTGCCAGCCAGTATGGAAAGTTGGGAATACAAGAACATTTGTTAATGCTTAATTTGTTTACTTTTATCATATTACCAGTTGTCCCAGAAAAGGAATTAAAATGCAATTTTGAAAAGTGAGATCTCAGAATATGTAATATCTATCCATATTTATTTTGTATTGGCACCACACAAAAATAATTTAAAAATGGTTACTACTAGGTTATTGAAGAATAGCTAAGATTAGGAGAGCTGTTGAATGAATGACAATGTGGTGCCATCTGCTGGCAATAGTAATGAAAGCTTTCTTTGAGTATCAAATCTAGACCATTAAATTTATAAATTGGTACAAAACCATAGCAATCACCTGAAAATATATCCTTGTAAAAGATCACGGATACAAGAACACATTTAAAAACTTATTTTAATGTATTTATATAAGTGAACATTTGATAGTTTTTCCCATCATTTGCTTCAATTCTATAGGAAATGCACAGAAATAAATATAACACATTGAACCACTTGAAACATATTTATCAAATCTTTCCAGGTCAATATTTTTAATCTGTTTTGGTCATCCCATTTTCCAGAATAGTACCTGTACATGAAGCATGTCAAACTCAAGAGCTAACACGGGCCAAATAAACAAGGTTTAAGTTTATGTGGGCCGCAAAAAAACAAAAGCTTCAATTTTCATAGAAACATAGCTCTATTTCAATAGAGACATGCTGAAAACAAAGGGCTGAAATAAATGAGTAATCATTTACATAAAATAATAGAACATTTTAATAAAAATTAATATTTTTTCTTGAACATTAACTTACCAAACACTGAATAACTGCACAAATTAATAAGCATAACGCAAATAAATCTATTTTTCTTGTTCTCCACAAGTGAAATATTTCCTGTTGTGTGTACCAAACAAGTTAGTCCAAGACTAATGACATGGCCATCGGCTGCTGAAATATTCGCTGCTAGTATTAGTGGAGAGAAATGGTGTGCCTGCGCATAAGGCATGTAAGGGAAATGGATGCAACACGATTATAGTAATCAGTCATTAGTGAATGTTGTAGGTCATTATTTATAATTATGTGTAATAGGATAGTGTAAAAATTAAGTTATGAAATTTTTATTAAAACGTTTCTTACATACCGTTATATTGGCTGGGCCACAAAAATATTCGTTGTGGGCCGCATGCAGCCCTTGGGCCGTGAGTTTGACATGCTTGCTGTAAATAATAGGTTCTCAAAAAATTTGTCCAATAACTGAATGAAGGCAAGGAACGGAGATGTAATTGGTGAAAAATATAAATAGAAAACAAGACTCTTTGAACTGGGGATTTTCTGGAGGCTCTTAGAAATTTGGTTCTAGGGAAGAGCCATTAAAAACCAAGTGAAGCCCTTGCTGGTTTGGCTTAGCGGATAGAGCATCAGCCTGTGGACCGAAGGGTCCCGGGTTTGATTCTGGTCAAGGGCACGTATCTCAGTTGCAGGCTCCTCCCCAGCCTGAGCCCTGGTTGGGGCTTGTGCAGAAGACAACCAATCGATGTGTTTCTCTCACATCAATGTTTCTGTCTTTCCCTCTCTCTTCCACTCTCTCTAAAAATCAATGGAAAAAATATCCTGGGGTGAGGATTAAGAAAAAGAACCAAATAAAGTTACTTTATAATGGAAGTGATAACAGAGGGGCTTTAGAAACTGAATTTCTAGCATGAGAAATGGAAAAATATGAAATAGTTATGATACAATGAAATGTGAGTAGATAATTACGATAAATAATATTAAACTTGGTCAAAATCAAGGTGGCTCTATAAGCAGTTACAGTAGTTTGTGTAGTTTTGAGAGCAATTCCAAAAGAGAAATTCCTAGAATTTTAGCATTTGGAAATAAGTGAGTTAACTGACATGAATCTCTTAGGTGCATCAGATATTGTTTTGCTTATATTAAAAGGAACAGTGCTACTTTCATCACACTTCATATTTCTTTGGACTAGACTTGATTTAAACCACTTACACAGTTCTGCTACATCACCTCCTAGATTGACAATTAGCTTAGGCTTTAAGGATTCTGTATACATTAACCACATCAAATAACTATCTGATGGATGAGAAAGAAAATTTTGAAATTCTAAACTGACACATGACTATTTTGCTATTGACTCACACATTTTTCAAATTATAGACACAACAGGGAAACAATTTTTCTGTTCACTAGTAAGAAGTCAGAAGACTAGAGTTTGGATCTGATTCTCCCACTAACCAGCTACCTACCCCATGACCAGATCCAGCCCCTCAGTGGATTTGATGGTTTCTATGTTACCTTCCAGCACTGATTTCTGTGATTTTATAATACATAGTTACTTTTCTATTAAATATTTCCAAATGACATCAACAATAATAAAGCTGTCTTGAAACTTAGAATTGATAGTGGATCTTATGCAATGATCTTCTGCAAAATTTTCCCAAGTGAAGTAAGCTCATGTTCATGATTGAATTTGTTAAGTCTGTCTGTTTACCTGTTGGGATGATTACAAGGGATCCAGTTCACTTGAGGGTCTGGGATATCTTCCAGGTATGGGTAGATAGATTCTCTATTGAAGTTCCAGCCATAAAGACCATCTTCTGGAGTCACAATAATATGTGCACCCTGTTAAACATGCAGCTTAATTAAAATATTTCTCAAATAAGCAAACAACCAAAAAGGGGCCTGCCTGCAAGAGGACCTGAGGAATTGAGTGGCTGACAAACCACCTTCAGGTGTATGTTTTTCCCTTTCAATCTTATTCCTTTGTTTTCTATACTCTTATAATTTATTTTCTTTGCCCAACCACTTGCATTTTCCAATCCTG
The DNA here is from genome assembly GCF_000147115.1 of Myotis lucifugus. NCBI lineage: Eukaryota > Metazoa > Chordata > Mammalia > Chiroptera > Vespertilionidae > Myotis > Myotis lucifugus. Next base: position 14,804,563 of record NW_005871059.1, on the reverse strand, counting down.
ACATCATCCTTTATTTATAACTAGAGGCCCAATGCCCGAAATTCGTGCAAGAGTAGGCCTTCCTTCCCCCAGCTGCTGGCACCAGCTTTCCTCTGGCACCTGGGACCTGGGCCTCCCTCGCAGTCCCAACTTCTTCTGGAAGGATGTCCGGTCTAATTAGCATATTACGCTTTTATTATTATAGATGTTTTTATTTTTTTTTTCTAAGCATGAATAGCTTTCCAGGCTACTCACAAGTTGACACCCATTGCAGTTGTTAACTATAAACCTAGCTCTTCCCCAAATCACCCCCTCCCTGAACTTAGACCAACTCTTGTACCTGAGTGTATGGAATTGATTTATAATTCAAATTCTTTTCCTCTGCTCCAGCCTTCCCTGTTGTATACCCTGCAAACATGATTCCTGCTTCTTAGGAGGGTGCCTAGAGGTACAACCTGGGCACCTTCGGGTGGGAGAGTCATCCTGGAAGCTGATTTTTGTATGTATAAGAATGTGTATTGATAGATATGTTATATGTATATATCCTTGACTTCCATGACATTTCACATATCTGTCTATACCTGAGTTATGAATATCTTATTTAAACCACATACTTAACCTTAAACCTTTCATTTAACTCAAGGACTTACTATGCATCATATACTAGTATACTTTTTACAAATTGGTAGTTACAGAATAGTCTCAAAGATGCAAATTATAGCATAGAGAATATAGTCAATGATATCATAATAACATGTATGGGAACTTGAAATATTGGGGGAGGTCACTCTGTAAAGAACATGATTTCCTAACAACTCTGCTGTACACCTGAAACTAATACAGAATAAAAAATAAAATAATAAAAAAACACATATACTTTTATCTAATTAAAATGAAATATGAAGTATATAATAGATAGCTTTATATGGATTGTATACATATATAAAACATACATTAGCATGTGTTAGTATTATGAAGTATGAAGTACCTTGTAATTAGAATGAAGTTTGAAGTATATAATACATACAGTTAAGTAGTTTGCAACTTAAGCTTGTTTTGGTGCTATAAACTAACCTAAAACCCTGCACACTCTTAAGAGAACAAAGTGCACCAAGGCCACTAATACTCTAAAAATAGCACATGACCCCTGACCCATTTATCCTCCACCCTCCATCTGTAGCAGAAAAGAGCAACAAAGTTGTTGAACTTACAGCAAGTTTCTCAAAGGAGTGCTGCCCCTGAATGATAACCAAGCTGTTCTTTCCATAAGTTTGTCTCACTATTAGGGAACTAATAATGTCTTTTTTCTAATAATTTGCGGAAAACAAAAGTTCTTGGCTACCCTGACATATATGTCTTCACCTACCTTAATGTTAGGGCAGTAATATTAACCATGCCCTGTTCTCTGTGATTGTTCTGTTCGGACAGAGAAAGCACATTCTAACCAGGCTGAGAGTAGTAAACCTTGGGACATGGGAGTTAATTTAGAAATGGAGCCCATTCTCCTTTTACTGAGAACTGCCTATCATCATGGAAAGATTAACAGCCTTATTGTGAAACAATGGGATCCCGGAAGCACCCCACCCCCTAGTCCACATTGCCAGTAATCTGTAATCATTTTACCCATTTTTATTCTATTTGCCTACTTCCCCACGCCTGTAACACCCAATTTTATTCCTTTTGCATACCCATTCTTATTCCTTTTGCCCACTTCCCCATGTAATCTTTGTCCTTCTACCCCATATAAGCAGCTGTTTTATGGAAGGGTGCAAAGCAGACTTTCGTGGATGATCTGCTGTTCTCCCACACTGCCGGCTTATTGTGGAATAAATGCTCATATGACTCAACCTGTTAGGGGCAAGAAAGGAATATTGGGGACTGGCTATGGTTGTGGGAAATAGTGATCATGCTCTGTTAGCCATGATTGCCTTGTGTTGGTTAAAGAAAGGACATTCTGACCTGGCTGGGAGTTGTAGGCTCTTGGGACCTGGGAGTCAGCCTTGGAATGCGGTCCATTCTCAGGGAAAGATTAACAACCTTGTTACCCAAACAATGGAGTCTCCCCCCCACACACACACACACACACAACCCCCCAGCTTCCTACATCCCCATGCCTATAGTCCAATTTCCCTGTGTAATTTTTGTCCTACCCTATATAAGCAGCTGGCCTATGGGGGGCGGCAGAGCAGATTTCTGGGAATGACCTGCTGCTCTCCCATACTGCCAGCAGTATTGGAATAAACAGTCCTTTTCTGAATCTCCGAGTGCATATGGTTTGTCGCTTCCCGCTCACCTGATTTCTGCCATAACAAAACCTGTCTGCTTAATTGGCTCAAGTAGTGACAGGCAGCCCGGACCCATTAGTTGTCCGGTTTCATTAACACATATGCAAATACGTACTCTGACACATATTTAATTGACCCTGGTAATTGACTCTGTCTCTTGGGACCCCACTCTCTACATAGAAGCCAGCACACTCAAGAGGAGGTACCTGTTTTGCTGCTGATGTGATGGCTCCCTCCAAAAGGTCCAGATTTCTGTTCATTAACCCCAATGCCAATTCACGGGACACTGGTGCGAGGGTGACATTCGGCAAAATCACTGCATGCTCATAAACAGCTGCAATGAAGGTGTCCAGGGAGCTGGCTTTTAAGACACAGAAAACTGAAATTGCCACACAAGTCAGCAGCTGAGAAGTCATCATGCTGAAGTCCAAGGACTGTTGAAAAACAGAGCAAGCCCTTGTTTATAGAGAGAAATTACAAGGAAGCACGTGGTTCTCAGAACTTAGTGCTTTAAAGACAAATCACAACATCTAGCTGTTACGGCCAAAGGTGATCCTGAGTTGGGAGTGGGGGGGGTGAAAGGATTGAGAAAAGACAGACAACAGAATGAAAGCTGGGTCTTGGTGGGACGCTGCTCCCTGATGAGGAGACAGCGCCAGCGCCCACAAGCCGTGTCTTTATTTTATAGCAGATGCCACGAGGCAAAGTAGGGGCGTGATCAAGTTGTTTACAGCATTCTCGTGAGTTTCAACCCTACTCAACTACATGCACCTGAACTCTATCACAAGGCACGTGGGTCCACGTGTTTGGACCATAGGTTCAAGCTTACAACCACAGCCGTTGGCTATAATTGTGCTGGGAGGGCCCTGCCCTCCAGCTGGGACTTGCACGTGGCAATGAGAGGACCCTGTCCTTTCATTAGTCCGAGGCTTGAACCTGGCCAAAACACTGTAGCCTCGCCCCATATCTAGCGTTAAAAAAACATGATGGCTTCACATCATAGACATAATGTAAGCACACTCTATAAAACACTCCTTATTGCACTCCTGAGGGCTGTGAGGACAGGATTACTCGGGCTTCTCGCTGTGTAGACAGCTGTCTTCTCCCCGTGTGTGTGCACCGGAGTCCAAATTTTCCGTTTGTAAAAACTCTGGTCATTGGATTTAGTGCCCAGCCCACTATAGAATGACTTCATCTTAACTACTTTCATCTAAAACTATCCTGTTTCCAAATAAGGTCACATTCTAAAGTACAGGTGGTTAGGACTTCCACATAGGAATTCTTAGAATTCATGTTTTAGAACTTTATAGGTGTAAATAATTTGAAGACTAAATTGCTTTGCAATTTTGATAGCAGTATCACTAGCAGAATATGAATGTCTAAATGCTACACTTTATTCACTTTAGTTTCCTCAAAATGGGGAAGCCAGGACAAAGAGGAATACAAAAGGGTCATTGCTATATAAAAATTGCCTTAAAATGTGGTGTCTTTGGACAGCAAACATGTCTGATCTCCTATTTCCTGTGCGTCCAGAATCTGGGGCGGTGTAGCTGGGTGCCTCTTTCGCGAGACTGCAATCAGGCTGGTGGCCTGGGCTGCAGTTATCTCAAAGCTCGGCTGGGAAGGATTCACTTCCTCGCTCCAGGCTCATATACATGGCTGATGGCAAGCCTCAGGTCCCCATTGACTGTTGCCCAGAGATGTGAGTTCCTTGCTTCAGGTCTTGGTCACACTTTTGTTTCTGGCTGCCCTAAGAGCCAGAGAGCAAGAGAACCCTCCCAGGATAGAAGCCGCAGTCTCTTAGTTAATCTAACGTGGAGTGTCACCTCATCACTTCAGTTGTATTGTATTCATTAAAAGCAAGTCAGTAGGTGGTCCAGCCCACACTTGACACAAGGTCATGCATGAATGAGGCAGAGATCATTGGGGACCATTTTAGAGGCTGCTGACCATAGGGTTAATAGGGAAGGAGAAACAATGACAGGGAGAATAAGAGTAAGAACTAAAGAGAGAAATAGAAGTAGTTGGAAGAGAGCATAATAGAAAATGGGGGGGGGCGGCTTAAAGATTTTGATATAGAATAAGTAGGCAAATTTTGTTTCAGTGCAAATTAAGTATAATATTTTTATATTTACAGAACTACTTATGCTTACCCATTTTATTTTTATATTTTATTTTGGATGGTGTTATTATAGTTCAGTTTGCAAATGGATATGTCTGAGTTTTTTGCTTCAGTGCTATAATAAATTTATTCTGTGGCTACCAAGGTAACCGAGAGGCTGTGACTGCTCCGCCCTCCTCAGTCTATGGCAAATCCTCGCTGCCTCTACTTGCTGACCTCCTTCTGGCTTTCCATTCCCAGGTGGTTGGGGATCCACATACTTCACAGTGAGATGTAATGTGTACATAAGAATTTATAGAAGGAAGTTCTGAAATAAAAGTTAAAACTGCCATGAGCTACAAAAAGATTTAAAAATTATTTGTTTGATGTTATTAAGTTAAAAATTATAGTAAGAAGCTCCCATTGGTATCCAGTCTGACATACAAAGAGCTTGAAAGTTGCCTCTCCCATTTTCACAACAAGAAAAAAGCTGAACTGAAAAATCAATCATTTTTCTTAGATCCAGCAGAGAACTGAGGTCACAAGACAAACCACGGCCCCAAAATTAGAGAGACAGGCTTACCTGGAGCAAAAGTCCACTTTTGGAGCCAGTACTGATGTTGACATAAAAATGTCCAAAGCTGTAGGGAATTTTTTCTGCGTTTATTTGAGCCAAAACTGAGGACAATTGCCAGGAAGCAAGATCTCAACTGACAGCTTTGTGATTTTCCTTTCACGCACTTGGAATTAAGGAGGGACTAAAAGGAAGATTACATGAAGGCAGGAGAGAGCAAGGCAGGGATTGGATTACAGGATAGTTAATGAGATCATGTGCTCTCTGGAGGGCGGTTTTACTTATGGCCTTCTGGGCATGTACTAGCCGAGTCTGAAAGGAGGCATTTCAAAGGTATGCTAACCTAGATTCACTGAAACAGTGGGCAGGTCTTGCTTAAGGTAGGGCGTGACTACTCACCAGGACCTGCCCCATTAGGAATTTAAGATCATCCTGGGAGGTTACTTTCCATAGAACCCCTTTTCATCCACAGTGGTATGACCACTTCAACTGTCCTTGATGAATTGCTAGAGGCTCAGTGTGGATAAATTTCAGAATTAAAAAACGAGGGGAATTTAGTGTTAGGAAAACGCTCACACTTTTGTGAGTTTTACCTCCAGAACACCAACAGATTCTCTGGGCAAACAATTGAGGAAAACAAAACAAAACACCTCTGGCCTCATACTTCCTAAAGGAAGAGAAATAAACCCACTTGGAAATAAGCCCTTGAGGAGGAAACTGGTCTTTGCAAGGCCTGTCAGGCATAAAACTGTGAAC
>NW_005871059.1:14793724-14798768 GCF_000147115.1 Myotis lucifugus | reverse complement strand
TGCACTGCCCTGAGGGGCTCGTTATCGCTGCCCAGGACAGATCATCAACACCTGGGGGCCTTCCTGTAGGCCCACGAAAGGGGGCGGAACCATATCTGCAAGACAAAGACCCCAGAAGGTTATAAAAAGCGAAGCCTCTGTGTGTTACTTCACTCTGATTTGGAAATTATTCCCGGAGTCCACTAGTGTTAATAAATGGGGTCCCTCCCTTTCTCTAGGATGCATGCTTGGTATTTCTTTGGTCTTCTGCAACACCCTGAGCATTTGTTCTCCTTATCAAAAGCCTGCCCTCAAGGGAAACTATTTACCGGAGCCTAAGCAATCTGGGGAAAAGAAATAGCTTAAAATTTGAAACCTCCTGGCCTTCCTGTCTCAAGGGGGAAAGTAGGACTTGTGAAGGTCACAGCCCAGGGGCACTGGCTCACTACAGAACAGCCTTAACCCTTTGAGTGCCAACCAATATCCTAGGAACTATGCTAAAATTGCCAAGGCATTTTTGCTGATTTTACAGCAGTTTAGGAAACAAATTATGAATCACAAGTAAATGAAGTTACATATTCAAAAACTTAAGGAAACCTTTACTACATTGACATATTTAGCAATATCATCATCACTAATAAAAGCAGACTTAGAACTGGGCGCCATTTTGAAGCTTTGATAGCACTCCTGGCAATTTTGGCAAAAGACAGGAGGAGCGCGCTCGTGCTCCCCAGCACTCTAGGGGTTAATCATTGGTCTATGTCCCCCCCTCCCCCTTCCCCTCATCAGGAGGAGGATTCCGTGAAAAAATGGCTCTAAGCTGAGATGCTTTGACTCACTGAGTCAGAGAAAGGGGGGCCTTGGGGACAGAATCGGGGGTTTGCTTGGGATGAAATGCCACTGTTGGTTGCTGCCCTGGTTGCAAGCCTCGTGGGGTACCTTAGAGTTTAGGAGATGCATGAAGGTGAGGGGGAGGGGTAAGATGCAGGTGTACTCTTGGGAGGGATAGCAAACGCTGGGACCTTCATTGTGGGGGGGTTTAAAGGTTGGACATTTAATCCAGCTGGCCTGGCTGAGTGGTGGAGCGTCGACCTATGAACTGAACCAGGAGGTCCTGGTTCGATTCCCAGTCAGGGCACATGGCCCAGTTGCAGATTCAATCCCCAGTGTCGGGTTTGCAAGAGGCAACCTATCAATGACTTGCCCTCATCATTGACATTTCTATATCTTTTCCTCTCTGAAATCAATAAAAATATATTTTAAAAAATAATAAAAAGGCTGGATGTTTAGGGGAGGATCTCAATAGAATATTCATCAGCTTTGTGCTGATGTACCAAAGTTAGATTTATTCTCTTAACTTCATCTGTCCGTGGGTGTGGCTGGTAAATGGCACTAACTGGATTTCTGCTTTCTCCCTTGAGTAGGGTGATTTAAGCTACTGACCTTCTGGTTGGGAATTGGGGGGAGTGCAAACCATTTACTCTTCAGTGTCCTTGGTTTAGGGAAGATAGGATTTCCTGGATGGGTGCAAACTGCTTGGCACCTAGATTTTCTACGTGGCTGCAAACTGCTGTTTAACTGTCTGTCTCAGTTTCCCTATTCCATTTTCCCTGGTTTACTAGCCTATCTCGAAAGCAGCTGCCGCCTGGGAGACACGGACTCAGGTAGCAACCTAAATTGCGTTCCCCAGGACTTAGGGGAGGACTCCTTTTCTACATTCCAGCCCATGTTGCCAATTACATCTGTTTTATGTAAATGAGATATTCAAATCGTGCAGCTTATATTGAACGGGCAGGTCTCAATCTGTTGATAAAAAGATAAAACCAGGGTTTCCCTGCAGTTGTTGACTCAGATGTGTAAACAATGGGCATAGGATGGGAAGCTGAGAGTTCAGTCTGAGGTTCTTCTGGGTATACAGAGTATGTGAGGTGCTCCTGTCAGCAAATCACTGGCTCTTTTTTTTAAATTAAATCTTTATTGTTGAAAGTATTGCATATGTCCCTCCCCCCATTGACCTCTTCTAGCCCACCCCACCCCAGGTCTTCACCACCTTATTGCCTGTGTCCATGGGTTATCATATATGCATACAAGTTCTTGGGTTGATCACTTTCCACCCACCCTTCCCTGTCTTCCCTCTGGCTCTTATTATTTATAAAATTTGGGCCCTCGACCTGGTTGGTGTTGCTCAGTGATTGAGGTTCAACCCAGGAACCAGGAGGTCATGGTTGGATTCCTTGTCAGGGCACATGCCTGGGTTTCTGGCTCAATTCCTAATAGGGGGCGTGCAGGAGGCAGCCAATCAATTATTCTCTCTCATCATTGATGTCTCTTTCTCTCTGTCCCTCTCCCTTCCTCTCTCTCTAAAAATCAATAAAGACATTTAAAAAAAAAAATTGGGGCCCTCAGTTGACCAAAGGAAGTCCAATCTCAGCAAATAAATTCCTTTCCAGGGTTCACATCAAACAAATGTTAATTCTCTGGGTCCACAGTGTTAATATTTAATGGCTAGAACAGTGTCAATTTTTTATTGACATTCATCTACTTGATAGAGCTGTTTACATTCTAACTGTAGGGGTTCAGAATGAGTCACCCCAAGATGTGTCACTCTGGCACACAGACTATTTCAAGCTGAAAACTATTAAAACTCAGACAGCTCAGGAAAAACTTTTGATCTTCCTGCTGTAGGCAGTTAGACAGAGAGGAGCAGAGCAAGAATGCTGAGTCAGGTACAGAAGGTCATGGGGTGGGAAGCCCCGTGTGCCTAGCAACGGACAATCAATTGTAGGGTGGGACCTTGCCTCCAGGGTGACTTTTCCTCCCCTATCACTGGTCACGTGGTTTGGACCCCCTGACCTTTCCTCCCTATGCCTCTGTATTTCTGCTCCAGGCCAAGATAAGCAACAAAACCAGCCATGGCTGACATTAGGACCAGCTGCATTGAATAATGACCCACTGCCCTGGTGCAGGCCAATCTGTCAATGTGATAAGCAGAACGGTGAGCCAAGGTGTTTTCCCGGGGTTGTGTCTCGTGACACTGAAGAATGACCTACAGGGACTGTGCTGGGCTGCATATCTGGCGCTTTGGCCAGATGGGTCATGCTGTACTCTCTGTCCTAGAACACATAGATAGGAAGGTACTGACATCAGGCCAGGCCTTGAGATATGGTCTCATGGCCCCTTCCCAGAACACAGGCCTTCTTTCTCAGAAGGCCCGGAAGTCTCATTCCAAATTTGGGAGACAAAGGACTGGAAAAAGTATAAATAAAGAGAGTTTCCTCCATATTGGGGGCCCAGAATTTGAAAGACACATTTTTCTCTGGGCCTCCACAGAATTTAATAATAAAATGTAACTCTTGTAGTCTGCGCTGCAGTTCAGCCTCTGCTTCGGCAGGGTGCTGTAACTGTAGTCACTGGCCAGCTCAATAAATCCTCACTTGCTGTTTAAGACCTAATTGGAGTTGGTGGTCTTATTCTCACGAATGTTGGTCCACAACAGGACCAGAAGATTTAAGCGTGGAAAACTTATTATAAGCAGATTCAAACTCCCCACAAGGGGAGGGGGACCCAATAATGGCTTCCCATTAAACCCTTGTAGCCCAGGGGTATATATTTGCTACAAGCCTGCTTCTATAGCCATCCCGGTCGTCACCTGATTGATTCCCTCAATTGTTTTTGCCCAGCAAGCAATGAACCTGAACTTTCCCTGTTTCTATGTGTTCTTCCTCTGTTCCTATGCTGAACTTTCTCTGTTTCTATGCTTTCATACACCTTGTTGCTGCAGGCCCTCCCTAGTTTCACATGCCTCTCACTTTGAGTCCAGAAACATTTTATTATTTCTGCTTGGTTGGTTCCTGTGGTTAGGCTGGCTCAAACTGCCATGTCAGCCCCTGCCTATGTTCCACCTGCCTTTGTTTTCCACTGGACCCCAGCCCTATCTGCCTGCCTTTCAAACTAACTCCTCTCAATTGGAGACTACAATCCTGAAAGGATGCACCTGGGAAACTGCTGAATAGTCCATTAGGATCTTTCCCTAGGACCTCCCCAAAAATCTCTGCCTTAAAACCTTACAGTTTGGGCTGGACTTTGAAATCTTCCTTGACAAACCCAAGTACTAAGGTTGCTGAACCCAATTTGATCTGACCCCACTGGTCAGACACATGGTGCCTTTCCCACCACCTACAACATTCCCCCTTATTTCCTAAAATAATTTAGACCAAGGACTTGCTCCAGGAAGAGAGCTATCATTACAGATGACTATCTACACTAATAAAAGAGAAACATGGTAATTAGCGTACGACCGCTACCCTTCCCATTGGCTAATCAGCATATCCTTATGCAAATTAACTGTCAGCCAAGATGGCGGCAGGCAGCCAGGCAGCTGGAAGCGAACATGAGGCTTGCTTGCTTCAGTGACTGCAGACTCCAACGTTCCCCGCCTGACTTGCCGGCCTCTGAGTTGCAACTCTAAGCAACTATGTACTATGTTGCAAATAAGAAGCTAAACAAAACCCCAGAAACCAGCTTTCAGCCTGCCGGGATCTCAGAGCTGAAGTTATACATTGTTTCGATTATAGAACTGCAAACAAACCAGATAGGAAGCCTCAGAGCTAGAGCCAGAGCTAAAGCTGGCCCAGAATAAAATAAAAAGAGAGAAAAAAAAGGAGCGGTTGGGAGCTTCAGTCAACAACCACCAGCCTGAAAGCAGCCCTCAGCCCCTCACCCAGACTGGCCAGGCACCCCAGTGGGGACCCCCACCCTGAAGGGTGTGTGACCAGCTGCAAACAGCCATCATCCCCTCATCCAGGCTGGCCAGGCACCCCAGTGGGGACCCCCACCCTGATCCAGGACACCCTTCAGGGCAAACCAGCCGGCCCCCAGGCCTCTATCCTATATAGTAAAAGGGGTAATATGCCTCCCAGCACCGGGATCAGTGTGACGGGGGCAGTGCCAAAACCCCCTGATCGCCCTGCGGCTCTGTGTGTGACGGGGGCAGGGCACAACCTCCCTATCCGCCCTGCTCTTGTTCATGACAGGGGAAGACGCCCAACCCCTGATGGGCCCTGCC
>NW_005871059.1:14777623-14792783 GCF_000147115.1 Myotis lucifugus | reverse complement strand
AAGCTAATGATATACTAAGGCCGCTCAACTGCTCCCTATGATGTGCACTGACCACCAGGGGGCAGAAGCTCCGACCAGTAGGTTAGCTTGCTGCTGGGGTCCGGCCGATCAGAACTGAGCAAGATGGGCTGGACACGCCCTGGAGCCCTCCCACAGTCCCGCCAACCTCCCGCATCCCTCTCTGGCCCGATTGTGCACAAGTGGGGTCCCTCAGCCTGGCCTGTGCCCTCTTGCAATCCGGGACCCCTCAGGGGATGTCAGAAAGCCAGTTTCAGCCCAATCCCACAGGCCAGGCCGAGGGAACCCACTGGTGCACGAATTTGTGCACCTGGCCTCTAGTTTTAATATAAACTAGATGTAATTGACAGGAGGAACCTAGCAAAGCATCCTCTTTGTGACCCACTGTTTCAAGATGGCTCAATATCATAAACAATAACTCTTTTCATCTCCCCGTGAATTGCCTTACTTCTCCCTCCTTAGCTCTGAGTGACATATATATCTCATTTTGCTTTATGTCTTTGGAATTTTCATGCTTATGTAAATTTCCCATGTGCATTTATTAAAGCTTGATTCTTCCCAGCCAGCGTGGCTCAGTGGTTGAACGCCGACATATGAACCAGGAGGTCACGGTTCGGTACCTGGTCAGGGCAAATGCCTGGGTTGCAGGCTTGATCCCCAGTGTAGGGCGTGCAGGAGTCAGTTGATAAATGAATCGCTCTCATCATTGATGTTTCTATCTCTCCCTCTCTCTTCCTCTCTAAAGTCAATAAAAATAAATAAATAAATAAATAAATAAATAAATAACTTGATTCTCTCTTGTTAATCTACTGTGTGTCTTAAATTATTTGACCAGTATAAGGGCTCAGAAACTTCATTTCTTTAACATGATCCTTTTTCCTTTCTGTCCACATTCATTCCTTTCCTTAATCATTAAGCCCTTACAGTGGTTCTCAACCTTCCTATTACCGCGACCCTTTAATACAGTTCCTCATGTTGTGGTGACCCCCAATTTCATTGTTACAAATTGAACATAATTAAAGCATAGTGATTAATCACAAAAACAATATGTTATTATATATGTGTTTCCGATGGTCTTAGGCGACTTCTCTGAAAGCGTCGTTCGACCCCCAAAGGGGTCGCGACCCACAGGTTGAGAACCTTTGCCTTAGGACATCAGATTCTGGTCAGCATCAAACTATCTTAAGAACAAATCTGAAGGTCTATTGACCACAGAAACAGTGTTGTCAAGCTAAAGATAACATCTTAATTTCAATTGTGTTTCAACCACAGGCCTATGAAAGCTAACCAACCCTGCTGACCACATATTCACAAACCAGACAGAACCGTGCCCTGCTTGACATGTACAATGATCAACTACTCCCTACCCTGGCCCCAACCAATCAGTTGAGACTACACTACAACTCCTTTAGCACCATGATGAATGATTTCCCCCTACATAACCCATCCTCTGGAAGCCATCGGGAAGCCAGGCTTTTGAGCACTATTTTACTTATTAGTTGAGGAAATGGCTTGGTGCCATTTCCTCAACTAATAAGCCCTTGCTTTCTTGGCTGCAAACTCCTGTTCCTCTTTGATTGGACTTTGATGCATGTAAGCAAACAGACTCCTTTGGTCTGGTAACACCAGCCAGAAAAACTAAGAGAGAAAGAGAAAAGTTTCCCCATCCCCAACATAAACAATACATATGTTTGCCATAGGACTCAATACAACTATTTTTATTTTGTTCTCTTTGGTTTTTAAAATAAAGCCTCTAATTATTATGATGCAGCCTGAACTGATTCTCATGAGAAAAAATTTATTTTGCACACCAATAAAATATACTCTATTGCCTCAGAAATACTAGTTGAAGCTATAAAAATGAATGGCTTCACTTTTCAAAGAAAGAGCTTTGTTCACACATCTATTGTTTTTTAAAAATTCCTTTGTTGTTTCAGTAAATTTATGACATCTCATAAACAGACACTAAGGGGTCTCTCTTTTTTTTTCTTTCTTTCTTTTCCCTTTCTTTGCCAGGCTAATCCTGAAAGGGAGCGGGTAAAAAGAGATCATTGTAATTTCCCTGGTCCCTGCCCTAAGCGTGGAGGGTCCTTCTCGAACACTCTTCCATACAGGGCCATGACTAAGATGGGCAAAGGGGCTCCACTTGTGCTCTGCAGACGTCCATCTCTTGAAACCTAATCAAAGAAAGCAAAGGATTAATCCCCAGGCAGAGCTTGGTTTCCAGCCCACGTGCCTTTCTAAAAGCAGCAGAAAATGGCAAAATCATGCAGAATTCAGTGTCAGAAGACACAGGTTTCAGATCCAGAGGTCTAATAGCAAAGGAACCTTGGGTGAAAATGTAGCAAATAAATCTATTGTACAGGAGTTAAATAAGATAATGTGTAAAAAAGAGTTCTTTTAACTCATGAAACACTATAGAAAGTATTAATTATTACTATCATTATTACAATTTCTCAAAAGAACACGCCCACGAAGTAAGTTGTGAAATTGGAGGCAAAGAAATGTAGACTTGGAGAAGTCTGGGGGCTAACTCCCCTCCCCTGCAGGCTCAAGATCAACCATCCCACATAGGAAAAAAAAAAGAAAAAGAAAGAAAGAAAGAAAGAAAGAAAGAAAGAAAGAAAGAAAGAAAGAAAGAAAGAAAGAAAGAAAGAAAGAAAGAAAGAAAGAAAGAAAGAAAAAGGAAGGAAGGAAGGAAGGAAGGAAGGAAGGAAGGAAGGAAGGAAAAGAAAGAAAGAAAGAAAGAAAGAAAGAAAGAAAGAAAGAAAGAAAGAAAGAAAGAAAGAAAGAAAGAAAGAAAGAAAGAAAGAAAGAAAAGAAAGAAAGGAGTTGTGGGCGCCTTATTTAATGGACCTTCTACACCATGCAAATAAGGAGGACATTAGTTGCCAGCCACCATCCACAATCAATATTTTTATTTCTCCATAACCTTATGGTTGCCTTGGATCTCAAAATCATATTTATGCGGAAAAATGAACGCCAAATTCTCCATCATAGCTTACAGACAATCTAGAACCACACTTGTCTTCCATATCATAGCTTCTACATGTTTTTAAAGCATTGCTTATATAATGGGAACCGCAATATTGCAATACTGACCCATTATTTTAAAGATTTTCATTATGCCAGTCTATCCCATCTGTTTAAAGAAAGTTATCATCCTGAAAACCTCCTACCTCATAATGTCTTTCAGGGGCAAGCTGACTCCCACTGAGAATGAGTTGTGGGAAAACATAACTCGTTCCAAATGTGCCACTGAGAGCGAATTTCTCAAACTTGGTAAAAGCTGACCCCACGGGCTCCCCGCAAGTTCTCAGGTCAGTGGTTTGACACTTCAGTAACGTGCATACCTATGTAGGCAAAGAACAAAGAAGTGGTTAGAAATCTTGAAAATATTTTCTCAGCAAAAAGCACAATTTCAAGGGATAGAGGAATATATATTAGGTTTGGCTGCCTCTTATGCAGTTTTTCAAATTATAGGTCATAATCTACTAGTGAATCCTAAAATCAACTTTGTGGGTCAGAATTAGCTCTTTTTTTTTCTCAGTAAAGCTGAATGGAATAGATTAGAATTTTAAAAATCAGAGTATTTAAAATTGCACATAAGTATAGCTTTTCTAATTTGAATTATTTCATAAATGTTTGTTTCAATTAAATATTTCATATTTAGTAACAATTTCCATGTAGTCACACATCTTGATTGCACTAGGTCAGGATGTGAAATGAACTTCTTACTCTGGGCTCTAGTGGAAGACAGTTTTAAAAATACTGCCCTAGCTGAACCGGTTTGGCTCAGTGGATAGAGCATCGGCCTGCGGACTGAAGGGTCCCAGGTTCGATTCCGGTCAAGGGCATGTACCTTGGTTGTGGGCACATCCCCAGTGGGAGGTGTGCAGGAGGCAGCTGATCAATGTTTCTCTCTCATCGATGTTTCTAACTCTCTATCCCTCTCCCTTCTTCTCTGTAAAAAATCAATAAAATATTTTTTTTTTAAAAAAAAGTAAAAATACTGCCCTAAAGTAATCTGACCAAAAAAGAGAATGCATGAAATTTGCACCTTTAAAACTTGAACCTGGCCTGCTGAGAACTAATTCCTCTGTTCTTGAATGCAATGATGGCCTAGAAGAAAGATGAATAAAGAAGCCATTCTAACATGTTTAAGCATCTCTACCTGTAAGTAATATTGGCCTTCTACTGTGTGCAGTCCATCAAAAGCTCCTAGTGCATACACCTCATCTGTTCGCTTCTCAGACATCTTATAAGTAAAGTGACAACACAAGTCTTTCTGGCACACTGTGTAACTTCCTGCATTTCTCTTAAGCTCAGTGAAGGTGAACTCATCAAAATAAATCATCCCTGGAAAATCCAACTGCTCAGACAAGAATGGCTTGATGCCTTTGTCATAACCACTCCAGGCAACAGGTGCAGGGAAGGTGGGTTCACTTCGAGGCCTGGACTTCAATTCTGAGAGCATCAGCTGGCCACTCTCTGTTTCCATGTCATAGTGATACACCTTGACTGCTTCCGGTGCGTAGATTCCACTCCCTATTGGTGACATAAAGAAACACAAATATTGTATTCAAATTTTGCATTGTGACAAACTAATAGAATCATTCCCATAAGAAATTAAATACAAATTTATGAAAGCAAAGGATTTTCAAGATAGGCAAGGAGATAGCGGTTACATTGGCATAATTTGACTCTGTGACGGCTTACAGGCTTACACAGAAATTGTCATTTGACTTAGATGGCTTCTTTTTTTTTTAACTTAAGCTACTTTTCTTTTTAGCCAATTTAAAAATAAACTAGAAAATTCCCCAAACATGAAGAATAAGTTCAGCTTTCCACTGACTTATCTAATTTATTTGTTTGAAATTCTTTAGTTGGATCAATGAGTAACAAACCTACCTTACCTTGAACAGAACTACAGGGTGGGGCAAAAGTAAGTTTACAATTGTGAGTATGTGAAACAGTTTAGTCTTGTACTAGAGGCCCGATGCACGAAATTCGTGCAAGAGTAGGCCTTCCTTCCCCCGGCTGCCAGCACCGGCTTCCCTCTGGCACCCAGGACCTGGGCTTCCATTGCAGCCCCGGCTTCATCCAGAAGGACGTCTGGTCTAATTAGCATATTATGCGTTGATTATTATAGATTATTATTTATTAATTACTAGGGGCTCAGTGCACGAATTCATGCACCTTGAAAGGAACTGTGGGCCACGAGGCTGCAGTGGGCACAGGGGCGGATCTCGGCCCATCCTCCATGCCCCCACCCAGCCCCAGGTCCCCTGTCTACCGGCAGTCCCGCTCCAGTCGCTGCTGCTCTCACATGCTGATGGTGCCAGCCCTGCTCACACCACTGACAGCACAGAGCAATTGGGGCCAGTGCCAGCAGCAGGCGCAAGTGGGGGTTGGCGCCGTCAGTGGGTGCAAGTGGCAGCTGCTGCCCCAATCACCCCTCAGGAGCAGGGCGAGGTGGAGAAGCCTTCAGGGGCAATGAGGGCTGGCAGACGCTGCTCGCACCCGCTGATGGTGCTGAGCAATCGGGACCGGCGCCAGGCGCCAGCAGCAGGTACAAGCAGAGGCTGTGGCACCGGCAGCGGGTGCAAGTGGGCCCAGCGCCAGCAGTGGGTGTGAGAGGTGGCTGCAGGCTCTGATTGCCCCTCAGGAGCAGGAGGAGGTGGAGAAGCCCTAAGGGGCCATCGGAGCCAGCAGCTGCCACTCGCACCCACTGATGGCGCTGAGAGATTGGGGCCAGCGCTGGGCACCGACAGCGGGCGTGAGCACCGGGAGGGACTGTGGTGTGTGGGAGCAAAGATTTTCAGTAACCACCAGAGGCTCACCTCGATGACAGCGACCAGCACCCCACCTTGGTCTGGCGCCCCCGCTCACCTGCTCCACCATCCTGCCGTGGCCAATGCCCACCATGTTCTGTGTGCGCCCCCTGGTGGTCAGCACACATCATAGCGACCAGTTGTTCGGTTGTTCCACTGTTCAGTCCATTTGCATGTTAGCCTTTTATTATCTAGGTTTGTATTATTTTCCATGGGAGCAACTATAAACCTATTTTGCCCTGCCCTGTATAAAAGATAAACTCTAAAAGCCTGATCAAGTCTACAGTGAATTTTTTCACCTGAACAAGATTTATTTCAATATCACTAATGGATGCTGGCTGCAATGTTCTTTAGATCTGGCTTTGGTTTTTTATGTGACTAGACTTCTCTGTAACTCCACTTTCCCCTCAAGTGAAATTGAGATATAATGTTTGCATCCTTCTTTACTCACAGACATAATTTCCATTTAAGGAATGTTGGTATAGAAAACCTGTGCAATTATTAATTTTGTGACATTAGAGTTAATAAAACAATCATTAAAGAAAAGTGTGTCTTGAAAATTGCCTGAAGCCAATTCCAGACAGCAGGGATGAATCTGGAGTGGCTGAAGGGCATTTCCCCAAACCTGAAAAGGATGCAAAAATGATTGCTTGCTGCCAGACAGCTCAGGGCATCTTATTTTTTTTTTTTTTTTTTTAAATATATTTTATTGATTTTTTACAGAGAGGAAGGGAGAGAGATAGTCAGAAACATTGATGAAGAGAGAAACATCGATCAGCCGCCTCCTGCACATCTCCCACTAGGGATGTGCCCGCAACCAAGGCGCATGCCCCTGACCAGAATCGAACCTGGGAACCTTGAGTCCGCAGGCCGACGCTCTATCCACTGAGCCAAACCGGTTTCGGCAGCTCAGGGCATCTTAATCTCCATGTTATTGCCTCCCACTGGCCAGACACCTGAACAGCCGTAGGCAAATTCCCCCATTCTGACAATGCTTGTGTATATGGAAACCTTACCCTTTGATGTGTATCTCTCTACCTTGCCTTAGGACAAATTGTATTAATAAAAAGCAAGGGGTCCTGAGATGAGTTGATCTTAGTTTCTTTAGCTAGGCTCCTCTGACTCCTTATAATGCCTTTCAAAATTATGCTTTGTCTCTGGACTCTTTATTAAGTTACACACAGCCCTTCTCCAGATTGCTGAACCCTTCTAGATGCTGGAACAAGAACCCCGGCAAAAATCAATGAAGACCTCCTAAGACTGTCACTGCCACTTGGTGCATGACAGGTGTGAGTTACCTGTCATGTGCATGCTGGTGTTGTGGGTGTTTGCTGAAAGCAGGTTGACTCCCATGGCTCTGGCCCACGCCGAATGGAAGGGAACAGCCGAGAGGAGGGGCAGTGTGTTGTACCACGCCGTGGGGTAGAGGACGCTGTCAACTTGAAACTTTTTTACCATCACCACCGCCGGATCATGGGAAAAAATGTCAAAGCAAGTGAAAATGCCAAACTTCCCGAAAGGAGTGTCAAAAGTCACAACTTCGGAATCCTTCGGAAAATCAAATTGAACTTCAGGTGCAAAAAGATTGTACTATTAACAATAAATAAACAAGGAGAAAATTAGTCAGAAAACTGCCAAATAGAGGTGATCAATATTCATAAAATCTTTCTCCCATGTATGCTGATATACATATTTAAAACTGTTACACATAAACATGTGTAAATCATACCAAGTATACCATGTCTATGAGTTTTCTCACTGTGACATTAATAAAAAGCCCATTTTCCTGCAACCAACAAGTCAGCCAATGAAAATATAGCAATGATATTTAAAAGGTGAATGTTTCTGTCTTAAAATCATAGGCTGAATTTCAAAATCTGACAAATTCCAGACTGTTGCTTTCTACTGTACTCCTTACCTAAATACCAACAGCACTGTCCATGCAAAGTCTGACACATGCCTCCCTATGAAACTGCTAGGTTTATACACAGGAAGTAGGTTTAAACTTAATTTAGACAATGGAATGTCTAACCCTCCTTAGTTATTAAGCCATTAATAATTTTTTTCAGCCTGATTATTGCTCCAAAATGCCACTTCGCCTGGGCTCAAGAGTGCAGCACATGTTTTGCTCAGGTTTTGATGAGGCCTGATTATGCACATGCGTGTTCTCTCGTTGAGGATCCTGTGCTCCCTCCCTGGTGTGGCAGCCCGCCCTCCGTCTCGCAGGGATCAGTTCAGGAAGGCATGTGGCCTAATTGGAGCCAAAGGCATGATGGGGTTTTTGCAGGGTTTCTTAGAGAAATACATTCTCCTCTGGATGTTGTTGCTATAAGGATGTGAGCCTCACATTGAGCAGCTATGAAGCTCCTAAAAGACTGAAAAAATAAAACTGTAGCCAAGGACCAAGAGTGCTGGAGAGATGGATGACATCTTTTGTGCCTTTGCAGAACAGTCTACATCTGAAACTAGATCTACCTTTTCTATGATTTCTGTTTTTTTCAGGTACATAGCAAAGAAATTCCTTTTTTATTTTTTTTGGAGGAATTAAGCCAATTTCAGTGAGGATTTTCTAGTATTGCAATAAAAAAAAAGTTATAATGGAATGAATGACTAAAGCTTAGTACTCAATGTTAACAAATTGGGCCCAAAAGCTAACTCTAGTATTAAATCAGAGATAAAACAGAGCATTTCTCCTTCTTTCTCACAGAATATTAAAAACTTTGTGAAGCTAACTTAAACTCCAAACCCATATATAAAACCAAAGTAAATTAAATATTTTTCAACTAAAATGTAATAACTAAGAAATGTTTTCTAGGCAGTTCTCTAACCTACATTCAAAAAACAAGTATACATACATTCCACAAACAAACAGAAGAAGTCAATCAAGTTTCGCTGAGACACAAATAAATCTCACCTTATGGTAGCGTGCCACCAGTTTTCCTTGAGAGTCAAACACCACATCAGTGTTGTATTGGTATCGACCATCCGGGGGACACCTAGGGTCACTGGCATTGCATGGTTTCTTGTCCCCAATATTTGCCACGACGTAGATAGAGTTGTCCTTGGCCAGGCAGCTGAGCCTTTCCTGCACTGGGGCATAGCCAAACCTAGTTCAATAGATATTGCTTTAAACTTTCTATTATTTTAACGATTTCTGAACTTTCAAAGTGATACTTTATTTGCCTGTTACATATAACACAACAGCTCTGGGTTAAGAATCAACAGAAAAGATTAAGAAACTCACATGCAATATAAATGGCATCTTTATCAAAGCTAACCTATTTCATTGTGCCAAACTCCAGATTGCAGTGAGAGAGGGAAGCACAGAAAAGATGGTGGAGGAAAAAGAGAAGCACACTTTCTCTTATAAAGTACTCCCAGGAAGGCAAATGAAGGGCTTGAAATTTAACAGACTCTTCTAATGGGGAGGACCTTTTCTATCATCTCTAAGCCATAGTCTTACTAGGAGACTGTAAATAGCTGGCCCTATATAAATCATCTTCTACAGAGAACAAATGCAGCATTTAGTACTGAAATATACACTGAGTGGCCAGATTATTATGACTGGCCAGATTATTATGACCACCCCATCAGTACTTCGTTGGGCCACCTTTTGCCTTCAATACTGCGGCGATTCTTCTTGGCATTGATTCCACGAGATGTTGAAAGGTGATGCGAGGAATCTGACACCATGCCTGATGAATGGCACTGTCCAGTTCTGTGAGATTTGATGGTTGTGGAACCAGCTGCCTGATGGCTCTTTTAACTTCGTCCCACAAATGCTCAATTGGATTGAAATCTGGTGATTGTGGGGGCCACCTAAGCAAGGTAAATTCTCCCTCATGTTCTTGAAAGCACTCCTGCACAATACGAGCACCGTGGAATGGCGCATTGTCTTGTTGGAAGAAGCCATCTCCATTGGGATACACCATCAACATGATAGGATGAACCTGATCAGCAACGATACTTAGGTATGTTGTGCTATTCAAATGTTTATAATGATCTGGCCCTCTAGCAACTTCAGCGTGAAATTATAGCTAATTTGCCTACAAACGTCAGGTGGTCATAATAATATGGCCACTCAATATATATATATATATTTTAAGAAGAAAGAAAATAAAGGACCAGGAAAAAAATAGCACTTCTTTAATCTGTCAATGCAACACAAACCCTAAGATAAATACAGACTATAAAATTGCTTTTCAAAGTAATGTCAAAGCCATTCACATCGGTATTAAATATCTAGGATATTTATCCTATTAATGAGAAGGAATTGAGATGATGAAACAGGTGGAGTGACAGCTGGCCTCATGTACTTGGAAGGCTCTAATTTGGAGATGAGTCATAGACATTAACATACTATAGAGGCGATACAAAGACCAAAAAAAGTTGTAGAGAGATTTCAGCAGAAAATAAAATACAAAATATTTAGCAACCAGAAAACACTGTCAAAGAGGTGGATTCACTTGTCACTGGAAATTTCAAATATAATATGGTGCGTTCAGGCCCTCAGAGGACATTCAGTTAGAATGGACAATGGAAATGGCTGCACTGAGTTCCAGCCATGCTAATTACCAGTTGTGAGATTGTAAGCCCCCCTTTACCTCATATTTTAAATGGAAATAGTTATTCCTGCTACATAAATTGAATGAAATAATGTACTGTTCCTGGGACCAATTAGGTGCTCAATAAATGAGTAATGGCCATTACAGATTTTGTAACTACAAGAAGACAGCCCAGGAAACTGAGACCTGATTCCTTTAGAGGCCATTCAGGCTTTCTCCATGATCTCTCAGCCCTTCTGCAATTATTGTTAATGGAAAGAACAGCTTTATGACTATTGTTTTAGACCATTTATTTTATTTTTTTAAAAAATAGGGCATATTGTCAACATTCATATTTATTAAGGCCTTTAATAAAATTATTATATAACTTGTTTAATTTTTATTTTCTTGGCTAAATAATTAGGGCACTTTAATATTTCCTATCAGCTCTTCATGAGAAAAGCCCAAGGAAGCATGGGACATGTCAGTATTCTAATTGATAGTATTTCAACATGGAAAAAACGACCACATGGTCCCTCTATTATCTCTTTTAAGGATAAATATTACTAGGGAAGAAACAATAGTTTTTTTGTTTCAATTTTTACCAACATTACCATTATATTAAGTACTAGATTTCTCCTTTTTACAACTCAGATCTGCAAACTTGTCATATGAATAAGTGTCTGCAAGACTCAATAATGTTAAAGCTTCATCAGTCACCTACCTTCTCAACTGAAAAATAATTAGTTAGATATTAATTAGGCTTCCAGACATCTTTCCCCTGGGAAAGTCCATTTAATCAGTTCAAGCAAATAAAGCCTCTTGAATGACTGCAAATTATGAGTCCTTCCTGCTCTGGGAAAAGCTCCAAAATCAAGTAAACATTGAGTCATGGTTACTGGTTCCTATAAACACAGACTGTGACATTCAGAGAATATTTTGCCAGAGGTAGAAATCCCAGGGTGAGATTTGGCTCACATAGTAGAGCTCCCACGTTGCAGCATCGGAGCATTCTAATCAATTTCCAATAGTCAAAATTATTTAAGTTCCTCTTTTTGTGCAATAGCTATAGTTCTGAACAGATGCATGTAAA
Source organism: Myotis lucifugus (assembly GCF_000147115.1). Lineage (NCBI taxonomy): Eukaryota > Metazoa > Chordata > Mammalia > Chiroptera > Vespertilionidae > Myotis > Myotis lucifugus. The sequence continues at coordinate 14,781,294 of NW_005871059.1, read as the reverse complement.
TTTAAAATTAGCAAGTTAAATAACTTTTTAATGCATTGGTTTTGTCATTTAAAGGAATTATATACGAACTATTTTAAAAAATAAGTACACCTAACATGATCTATTTCATACATCTTTCTTATGCTTTATACAGTTTTTAAAAAGATAGTTAAGTCTAAACTACCACTATAAATAATTACTAGAATTTCTCAAAGGACAAGAAAACAAAAATGTTTAGATTCGGTTCCTTCTGTTGGCAAGAGTAATAGTGATAGCTAAGTGGATTGGGCATGAGAGTGTACAGGTTCCATGTGTAGTTCTTCACTTGACACTCTTGTCTACTCTGTAAGGGAAGTAGGAGAAGAAATGTTATTATCCCTGTTTTACAAATAAAGAAAAAGAGATGTCTAGCACTTAGGTGATACGCCCCACATCACTCAGCTAGAAGGTGGTAAGTAGAATGTGGTCTCAGAAAAAGCACTTCCTTTTTCAAGACTGCAGTTCCCACTCGCCATACTGATTACATCTCAAATGATAACAATACCAAAGCTCTTTGAGCCCAGCCAGCATGGCTCAGTGGCTGAGTGGCAACCTATGAATCAGGAGATTCCTGGTCAGGGCACATGCCCGGGTTGTGGCTCAATCCCCAGTGTGGGGTGTGCAGGAGGCAGCTGATCAATGACTCTCTCTCATCATTGATGTTTCTATCTTTTTCTCCCTCTCTTTTCCTCTCTGAAATAAATAAAAATATATTTTTTAAAAGCTCTTTGAAAACATAGCCCATTCATCTTTTATACCATTCTTACAAAGGAGGCATGTGTTCATGGGTGAACCTATCTACTTAAATTTGGAACATAAACAAATCCCAGATGTCACAATTTTCCCACTTCGTTGAAACCCAGTTAAGCTCATCTATTATAAAACCATGCATATACATACTATACTACTCATCAAAAAAAACTGCAATAAATAACCAACCAATCGTCATCATTTCAAGTCATTTACCAAACAGGAGGCAAGTGCCAGAAGGCACACCTTATGAAGCATTAGAGGCATCTAGGTCCAATGTCATAGATTGATTATTTGTCAACAAGAACTATTTTTAAAAATAAGTACACCTAACATGATCTATTTCATACATCTTTCTTATGCTTTATACAGTTTTTAAAAAGATAGTTAAGTCTAAGCTACCACTATAAATAATTACTAGAATTTCTCAAAGGACAAGAAAACAAAAATGTTTAGATTCGGTTCCTTCTGTTGGCAAGAGTAATAGTGATAGCTAAGTGGATTGGGCATGAGAGTGTACAGGTTCCATGTGTAGTTCTTCACTTGACACTCTTGTCTACTCTGTAAGGGAAGTAGGAGAAGAAATGTTATTATCCCTGTTTTACAAATAAAGAAACAGAGATGTCTAGCACTTAGGTGATACGCCCCACATCACTCAGCTAGAAGGTGGTAGGTAGAATGTAGAACACTAGGCAAGCTTACTGAATTTGCTATTGGTATTTTACAATATCACAATGTTTTGTTCAAAAATCAAAGAGTAATGACATTACCTCTGAGGGTCTGTACATGGAATCCAGTTTACTTCCGGGTGTGGGATTTCCTCCAGATAGGGGTAAATGGTCTCCCTTGTGAAGACCCAGCCGTAAATTCCATCTTCTGGGGTCACAATGATATGAGCACCCTACCCAAACCAGAGGGAACAAAGAACTTTCTCATCAATTCTGAACACTCACACTTTTTCAAGTTTCAAATTTCCTTTGCAATATCCCAGGCAGCATAAAAAGGGCAATACCTGCGTGGCCGCCAGTTTAACTGCCTTCTCAAGAACATCTATATTCTTGTTCATCAGGAGCAAAGCTTCTTCTTTTGAAACAGGTGTTTCTGTTCTGTTTGGTAATATAACCGCATGCTCATACACTGCAGCAATAAACGTGTCCAGCGCGCCAACACTCAGGACAAAGAGGGCAAAAATTGCCACATATTTTGGAAAATAGGATGTAATCATAGCTACAATTTAGTGCTCTTTGATAAACTCAGATCCTTAGATTGTGTATCACTGGAAAAAATTTTATGTTAAAGCCCTGCCTGCTACCAGCTATTTATATTTCTCACGAATGCATTACACAATTGTACAGAACACATTGGACAGCCTTGAGAAAGGATGTTGCCTAAGAAAACTGACGGCCAGGATTACACAATTGGATTGACTCACGTGTGCAGCGCTGTTGTTGACAATGTTCAGAGGGCGTTCGGACGCTAAAGGAGGAATTAAGGAGCCAATTAGATGAGTCAACCTCAGTCTAAAACTCTTTTCTTTTAGTAAAATATATTTTCCTGGTAGTTCAGTGTTTCCATTAATAGGGCTAATATTAGGACCATTGTAGTAGGCAAGCATCATAATAACAATATGTTGAAAACTTACATTCATAACTGTGACACACTGAACAGAGTACAAAGCAAGTCCCAGTTTTAACAGAGCTCACAAAATGGCAAAAGGAGGAAGAGTTCTATACGTGCTAATGTCTGGGCTCGCTTGTTCTCTTTTTAAAATATATTTTTACTGATTTTAGAGAAGAAGGGAGAGGGAGAGAGAGATAGAAACATCGATGAGAGGGAATCATTGATCGGTTGCTTCCTGCAAGCCCCACCATGGGGATTGAGCCGCAACCCAGGCATATGCCCTGACTGGGAATTGAACTGTGACCTCCTGGATCATAGGTGGATGCTCAACCACTGAGCCACACCGGCTGGGCTGGGCTCACTTGTTCCTGATCAAAGGTCCTGAGTTTTTGCATCATAAGAAGATATCAGCAGAAACCACAGTTGCCAGTTTCGCTTGAAAAGACTGCCTAATAGTCTAGAATACTGGAATTTTATCTGAACAGTGTAAAATAGAGATAGATTATCACATGGTCAATGATGGTGAGTGATCCCTGGGTTGATCTGGTAACATTGATGGCTTTTAAGTGACTAGTGGGTGGAGAATGTATACAGCATGGACACGCTGGTTAAAGGGAAGATTAATGTCTCTAGGGGAACACAGTGTGACACTTCCTCATGTTAGTCAGGACAGCACATAATTGAAAACTTACGAATTGCTGCCCTGGCCCATGTGGTTCAGATGTTTGGAGCATCGTCCTGTGCACCAAAGGGTCACAGGTTCCATTCTTGGTCAGGGCACATACCTAGGTTGTGGATTTGACCCCTGGTCAGGGCTTGTAAGGGAGGCAACTGATTGATTGATGTTTCTCACATCGATGTTTCTATCTCCTTCTCCCTTCCTCTTTCTCTAAAAAGGAAAAAAAAATTTTTTTAAACTTATGAGTTGTTTATTTTGGGAGTTTTTCATTTAATCTTTTTGGATTGTAGTTAATTGTGTGCAACTGAAACCCCAGAAAACAAAACTGTGGGTTAGGGGGGACAAGTGTATTCAAAATGCTAATTCTGAGATGTGGTCCATGCTCCATGAGGGGTAAGCAAGTTGACTTTGCAATATACAGATAAATACTTGGTTTTTTAAAATATTTTTATTGATTTCAGAGAGGAAAGGAGAGGGAGAGAGAGAGAAACATCCACGTTGAGAGAGAATCATGGATGGGCCCCTCCTGCAAACGGCTATTGGGGATTGAGCCCACAACCCAGACATGTGCCCTGACCTGGAATTGAACCCAGGCCCTTCACTC
>NW_005871059.1:14774714-14777191 GCF_000147115.1 Myotis lucifugus | reverse complement strand
CCTATTTCTAAACCTCATCACCCCAGCACATGTGTGACAGGTTGTTAGCCCAATACATGAATAAATGTTGAATGAAGGATCCAGCTACCTGAAAGTCCCATCTATTCCATGTTTGACTGTTGCAAATTTTTAGAACTTTTTCTCTTGCACTGAGACGCAGTTTATTTTGTGTATCTTCTACAGTGTAAACCAATAGTTCCAACCCTGATCTCTGCTTCTATTAGATAATTCAAAGAGAGTTCTAAATTCTCTCTTAATTCTTATAAATGTCATCCTTATTAATTCCTTAAGTATAAAGGCCACATTATGATTCTCTGTTGCTCTTGTGGAATTTTGTACCATGCTAAGATCTGATGATATCTTCTGATATATTAAACTCAATTTTTTTTTTGCCCAGTTTTGGAATGAATCCCTTTGTTTGAATGTGAGTTCTTTTAAAATGTAAAGCGTTTTTTTCAAGGTTTAAATCCCTGATTCTAGAGTCATTATTACTCTCTCTCTCTCACTGTCTCTGTCTTTCATTCTCTCTCCTTTCTAATCCTCTTCTGATGTAGGGAAACTGGTAAGTGTTGGAGATTTATGTCTTTTGTTTATTTGTCTGGTTTGGTTCAATAATTGAAAACGCTTAGATTCCAATAATCATTTCCCACTAACTAATGTTGTGCCTTCTCCCAGGCCTGCCGGTGAGTTTCCATGTGTCCTTATATCCTGCAATGATACCCATCAGAGGCAAATTCATTTTAGAAAAATATCTAAGGACAAGATGGACACTGTGTAAAACAGATGGATTGCTTTTAATATTTCAGGCTGAAATTCTCACTCTTGTCTTAATCACCTGCCTTTCTGAATAGAATCAAAAGGAAACATATGGGAATTTTCCCATATTCTCCCAGTCCCCAATACCAGGAAATGTAGCAACTTTTATTATTTTGAAATCAATAGAAACTTAGATGAACTATTTTATTACCAGTGTGTTTACTAGTGGCTTTGCTTCATATGTGTATCAGGAATAGGGATTGTGCATGTTATGTAAATTAGGTATTTGTATATCACTTGAATGACAGTTTGAAATTATTGTGGGATTAAGAAGTTCAGAATCTAAAGTTTTATATTAAAATAAATACAATTCTACTTTAAAAGGTGTAAGGCACACATTTTCAAGAGAAGTGTTATAGCAGCAATATTTAGATGGCACTGGAGAATGAACAGCCCAGCACTCAGAGTAATCAGAAAAGAAACCTTTTTTTTCAAATTTTATTATTTTTTTAAAATATATTTTTATTGATTTCAGAGAGAAGAAGGGAGATGGAGAGAGAGATTGAAACATCAACGATGGGAATCTTTGATTGGCTGCCTCCTGCACACCCCCACTAAGGATCATTGCGCATCATAGCTACTGGGCAAACAGTTGAATGGTTGGATGGTTGCTTAGGCTTTTATATATATAAACTAGGGGCCCAGTGCATGGATTCGTGCACCTTGAAAGGAACTGTGGGCCACGAGGCTGTGGTGGGCACAGGGGCAGGTCTCAGCCCATCCTCCATGCCCCCACCTGGCCTCTCCTGCTGTGGCCTCCTGTCCCCTGTCTGCTGGCAGTCCCGCTCCTGCCGCCACTCCCATGTGCTGACAGTGCGGAGCTATTGGGGCCGGTGCCAGCAGTGGGTGTGAGCCCCAAGCGCCCCTCAGGAGCAAGGTGAGGTGGAGAAGCCCTCAGGGGCAATCAGGGCCGGCAGCCGCTGCTTGCATCCACTGACAGCACCAAGCGATTGGGACCTGCTGGCAGCGGGTGCGAGTGGGGCTGGTGCCGGTAGCAGGTGTGAGTACCAGGTGGGACTGTGGCGTGCAGGAGCAAAGAATTTTCAGTAACCACCAGAGGCTCACCCTGATGACAGTGACCAGCACCCTGCCTTGGTCTGGCACCCCCGCTCTCCTGTTCCACCATCCCACCATGGCCAACGCCCACCATGTTTCACATGCGCCCCCTGGTGGTCAGTGAACATCATAGCGACTGGTTGTTTGGTTGTTCAGTTGTTCTGCCATTTGGTCTATTTGCATATTAGCCTTTTATTATATAGGATATGCTTAGTACTGCTCTGATCCTGGAATGATTCCTCAATAACTCCTGCCCCTCCAACTCAAATCCCCCACCTCTCCAATCCTTATTGCTGCTCTCTTCTCTGAACTCTTTAAGCACTTGTGGTCAGTAGCCACATTGCTGTTCATTGGTTTTTGTTCCTTTTCTACTGTCTCTCCTACATAATGGATCCTTTTCTACTTCATACCTTCAACTACCTTCTACGAACTAAAAACTACTGTGTCTCTCTATCTTTAGCTCAAACTTCTCTCTTGAAATCCAAGCCTGTCTATCCAACCAGATGGCTCCCACCAAGCATCAGCCTACCTGCTAGCATCCGTACCTGTCAACTCTGCCTCCCCTCCTCTCATTATAATGACTGTACATGACCCTCTAAGTCATC
>NW_005871059.1:14770340-14774282 GCF_000147115.1 Myotis lucifugus | reverse complement strand
TTTCCAATAATCAGGGTTCGAGTCTCATTTATCTAGAAAAAAAAAAAAAAAAAAAATAAACCTGCTGTCTCATTCTTGGGATGCTTTCCTCCTTCACAGTCTCTTAGTGTTCATCTTTCCTGCTTGGTTTTAGTAGTTTCTTTTGTGTGGGGGGGTTTTTATCCCCTGGTTCCTTCTTATCACCCCTAACCTCTTAACATTGGTATATCCTGGAGCCGGATTCTTTGAAATGTTTTCCTATCTACCTCACTCCCTAGGTGATTTCATCCATTTCATGGCTATAAATACCACCTACGTATTAATGACTCACAGATTTGTACCTCTAGGTCAGACTCTCCTCCTGAACTCCAGACTATTTCCAACGACAGTCTGTTCAAAATCCCCACTTGGATCAAATCAAAATAAACAAAACTGAACTTTTGACCTTCCCCTCCCAACACTCCCGCAGTTTTTTAGATCTAAGTTAATGACTTATTTACTCTTCCAGCTTTTAATGTGAAAGCCCTTGATATTATCCTTACTTCTATCTTTGCCTTTCACTCTACACACAGTTCACTCAGGTGATCTTTAGCCTGTAAGTCTTTATGGCCTGGATTATTTCAATACCTCCTTGCTTGGTTTTTGAACCACTACTTCTACTTTTGCTCAACACAGTCAGAGTGATCCTATTAAAATGTAAAATTAATTGTGTCACTGCTCAAAACTTTTCAATGGCATCCTACTTCACTTAGAATAAAAAGCCAAGTTCTTGCAATACCTACAAGACTCACTATGATCCAGCCTCCTGTTACTTCTAACATGAACCCTTGAGATCGAGGATATAAGTGGCCACAAAGCCCATGTTCTCACAGAGGTGCACCCAAAGATCATAATTTCAGCTGCCCTCATGGAGTGAAGAACCTGGCAGGTCAGAGAAAGCCAGACAATGGGACGGCTGCTTTTTTACTGATGACTGGGTGAGAGGTCATGACAACGTGCCTGGGACCGTTACTATTCTACCGTTGAACGCTTCCACCTTTTGTTTATTAATTACATCATCAGGTTCACTCAAGATGATTTCGGTGCAGCAGGCTGGGCCATGCTCACCATATTCATCAATAAAAGAAAAGACAGATAAATATTGTTTTATCCATTGTATCAGGCAATGTGCAACCAGAAAAATAGAACCCACGCTGGTTATTTTAAGAGAATTTAATATTGGGTTTTGGTTACACAGGTATTTGATGAATGAAAGACAAAAAAAAAAGGGACACTGGGATAACACAGCAGCTACAGAAAGCAGCTACCATTTCTGGTATTTGTAAGCAAAAGGAAGAGGAGGGTGTTAGGAGCTAGCTTTCCAGAGGACCCTCTCCAGCTGGTGCTGATGAACCAAGTCCTCAGAAGAGGCCCCATGTAGCTGGGACTCAAATCTCTTGAGGAGGCACGTGCTGGTGCTGGTATGTTTGAAGGAGGACAATGACTTTGGGTCTGAGAGTATGGGAAAAAGGGAAAACTAGAACCAAGTGCTACTGGAACAAACTAGTGCTATCAGGTACAATAACTGTTGAGGAGACAACACTGATAGGTGAGCAAACAGAAAGGAGTAAGCCTCTTCTCTCTTCTTCCAACCTTACATATTCCTCTAAAGCTCCCCTATTGGAGAACTGACAGGGAGTCATCTGGCAAAGAAGTATGTTTGTCTAAACTCAGCCCCAGAATCACAAAGAATATAGAAGGGTGGGTTGGCTTCTTAATAGCTTAATAACTGACACATTCATATAATTGTACATCACATAGCAGTGAAAATGCATGAAATAGAGCAATGCTTATTTACATGGATTAAGTTTCCAATGTTCAATATAAAAATAAGAACTATGCAGAATGTTATGTATAATTTGATACCATATATATATACACACAAAAACAAAATAGTAATAAGTAGGGCTATGTACATAGTAATAAGTAGGGCTATGTACATATGTAATAAACTACCAAGACATCCTGGGAATGATCTAGAAAAACATTGGGATGTTGATTTCCTCTGGTGGAAGAAAACAGGGAAAGGAGGAGAATGTGATCAGAGGACGATACAAAAGATTCCACTCTATTCATAACTGTTATTGCACAACTGAGCAGTGGGTACATAGATGACTAATATGCAATCCTTTACACATATCTGTATGTGGGAAACATTTTCATAATAATTAAAAATTAATTTTGAATATGCATTTGTTTTTTAATAAGTGCTGTTTCATAAGGAAACTCCATAGGGCTTTGCAATTTCTAAGCCCTAGGCAGGCTCTCTCTTTGAGCCCAGCATGGCTTGCCTCCTCTCTTTTTCCTCCACTTGACATTGTCTTCTATGGAGCAACTGCCACCCACTGTTTTTTAGGTTCATTGCCTACTGCATTTTATTTTTTTATTTTTAAAAATATATATTTCTTTATTGATTTCAGAAAGGAAAGGAGAAAGAGACAGAAACATCAATGATGAGAGAGAATCATTGATGGGCTGCCTCCTGCATGCCCCCCACTAGGGATCAAGCCCGTAACCCAGGCATGTGTCCTTGGCCAGAATCGAACCTGGGACCCTTCAGTCCGCAGGCTGATGCTCTATCCACTGAGCAAAGCCAGCTAGGGCTGCCTACTGCATTTTAATAGAAGATTCAAGTTTAATCTATAAGGAGTATATATACAATATATAAAAACAAAGCATAAATGCCTCAATTGTGATATTTTAATGTGCAAGTATTAAGCTTAAAATAATTTTGGAGATATGAAATCTAAAAAATTCTGAAAGTTTATTTTCTTAATTTTAAGAATATTTGCATTAAATGATCCGTAACAAGTAACAAATACACTGTATTTGGAGTAGCAATATATATATATATATATATATATATATATATATATAAATTTTTTTAAGCAGAATACCCAATGCTGAAAAAGTGTTACTATTAACAGTCATGACTTTTGTCTTATGGGATTTGGGGCCTGTTAAATTATACCACAGCCTTCAGGTGAGATAGTTCAAGGCCATGAATGCCCTGAGTCAGGTCTCCTTTGATATGAACCTGGACTAGCTCTCATTGCTTCTAGAACATCTCAAAACAACTTTCATTGTGAAGATAAACTTCAACATTACCATCTGATTGGGAAGCAAATTTCCCCCTAATCATTAGCACAGAAAAGTAGGTGAATGCAAATTGTCTTTAATGTTAAATGGAATTCAGTCATAAGACTCTCTGTCTTCAAAGGCCACTCTGCTTACAATGACCCTGAAGCGCTCACTCTGCCCCTCATGCACACCAGCACACACAAGGTCACAGCAAATACGGTTAGAGCTAAGATTTGATCCTCCTTTATCTGACCTAAGTACCAGGGGGCAAAATTACCATAATACTTAAAAATAATTCAAGATGAGAAATGTACATATTTGGAAATCATTGGTCTATACCAGTGATGGCGAACCTTTTGAGCTCAGCGTGTCAGCATTTTGAAAAACCCTAACTTAACTCTGGTGCCGTGTCACATATAGAAATTTTTTGATATTTGCAACCATAGTAAAACAAAGATTTATATTTTTGATATTTATTCTATACATTTGAATGCCATTTAACAAAGAAAAATCAACCCAAAAAAATGAGTTTGCGTGTCACCTCTGACACGCGTGTCATAGGTTCGCCATCACTGGTCTATACCATTGAGAATGCCCTTCAAAGTTTCTTAGTAAACTTGAAAAGCCGATAAACACATTTAGCAAAATATATGCTGCAAAAATAAATGTGAAAAAGTGATGTTCTATACCATCATAATATTTGCAAAGCTATGATCATGAAAAAAGTGGCTATTAGCAGGTTAGTTGTTTCCAAATTGCTGATCCCTCCTGAGTGGAATGTGGGGTCTTAGTGTACATCTCCAAAGAGTGACACTGTCAGATAGGTTCAGAGGGTCCGTTCTT
>NW_005871059.1:14769030-14770193 GCF_000147115.1 Myotis lucifugus | reverse complement strand
ACCCATGAGCCTGGCTCAGGGCTTCTGGCTGAGTGGCGCTCCCCCTGTGGAACGCACTGGCCACCAGGAGACAGCTCCTGCATTGAGCATCTGCCCCCTGGTGGTCAGTGCATGTCATAGCGACTGGTCAATTTGCATATAAGCCTTTTATTATATAGGATTTTTCCTAAAATACACTACACAATTCACTAGCCACTTAAGCACTGTATACTAAATATATTTGATTAGTCCCTTACACTGGTAGTTCTTACCCATCAAAATCACCTGTGGAAATCTGAAAAAGTACAGGTCCCACCTTCACGAGATTCTGATTTACTGGATCTGAAAAGGGTCCTGGTCTCCAGCCCATTGGCACATTGATCTATTCTTCCAATCCTGTGGCCTATTTCTGGCAAGCTTTTCCTCCCAGTGGTTAATGAACTTGGTTAAGATAAACCTTTAGTACTAAGAACTTAAAAATGCATCCTGATATTTGTATAATGCTTCCCTGTTCACTAAATGCTTTCACATTAATTATCACATTTGAACCTCACCAAATCAGTGAGAAAGATATTCTATGCCTTTTATGGATAGGAAATTCAGAGGTTAAATTTAACTGACTTACATAAAGTTCCCTAAAACATTACAGCAAGTTATTTCCTACATTTGTGGTTATGGTCAATGACATTTCACATTTTTAGCATAAAACTAGGGGTGGGGAAAGACACACAGCAAATGTGTTGAAATCCCTGCAGAAGTGATCCTGTAAGACAATGTGTAAATATTTTCTGAGGAGAGTGCATCAGTCAAGGAAATAGTAGTACTCCAGCAGACATTATATATATATATATATAATAGTAGTACTCCAGCAGACATTATATATATATATATATAATAGTAGTACTCCAGCAGACATGGCCAGCGTGACTCATATAAAAAACCTGTCTTCTGCCTGGCCAGCATGGCTCAGTGGTTGAGCGTCAACCTATGACCTGGAGATCACGGTTTGATTCTCAGTCAGGGCATATGCCTGGGTTGCGGGCTCAATCCCCAGTGTGGGGTGTGCAGGAGGCAGCTGATCAATGATTCTCTCTCATCATTGATGTTTCTATCTCTCTCTCCCTCTCTCTTCCTCTCTGAAATATATCATATATAATATATATGTGTGTGTGTGTGTGTGTGTG
>NW_005871059.1:14707935-14768930 GCF_000147115.1 Myotis lucifugus | reverse complement strand
CAAACCTATCTTCTGATCACTCTAAAAACAATGTTAACAGAAGGGCCATAACTTGAAAGGTCTCTAGGAAAATAATTTTTTTTAAATCAAGATTTGGTTTTGGTTTATTTGGCCCTTTTTGAAGAAAGTAAGCACCCAGATTCAATGTGGTCTCAGATAACCAGCCCCACAGAGGAGAAGCACATTATCTTAGGCTTTCATAGCTTTATGATAATCTGTTCCATGAATACCCAATCCCTTTTGTTTTAATCCTGTGCTCACCAAACAAACTTCTGATCCATAGCTTCAGTGTTTGAGAGGACTTGCCAATGGATAGCCTTCTTGAGGCAAAAGTTATTTTTCTCCAGCTAAGTGAATCTATTTTTAAAAGTAATAAATTGGTCCTCTCTGTTGTCATCTTGTGTTTGGTTAGTGTCTGCTCATTAGAATATGATGAACTTCAGGGAAAGTAATGCCATAGGGAATCTATACTTGAGAAATGAAGACCAGTACTCTGGCCATGGAGCTCCCTCCAAGCATTGTTACACCAAAACCCTGCCTACCAGCTGGCAAGTGCATCTTTTATATCTTTTTGATGTAAACTATATCTTATTTCTTCTTTCAACAAATAAGCTGGAGAAGATGAGACATGATCCAAATGATAAATGTACCATAAAGTACCCAACTTAAAGGATAGTGCAACTCCTTCCTTACTCCCTCCCTCCCTCCCTCCCTCCCTCCCTCCCTCCCTTCCTTCCTCCCTCCCTCCTGTCCATGTAAGAATAAAGGGCTAGTGCCCAGGCATGGGAGACAGCGTGACAAGTTCTGAGAATTGTTGAGTTGAGACCTACAAATACTATACTGTTAAGCATTTAACTATTTGCTCTTGTATCATTCTCTAATTGTTGTTACCAGCTACCTAAAACCATTTGGGATCTTTTTTTTTTTTTTAAGTAAGACAAACAAAGTAAATAACTGTGTCCTAGTTTCTTCATGCTCTCCACCTCCTCATTAACTACCACCATCCAACTTCTTCAAATACCAATGTGGTTCAGAGTGAAAGTAAAATGGAATTTCTGACTCAGGACTTATTTTAAAAATGATTTTTAGAGATAGGAAGGGAGGGAGGGAAGGAGGGAGGGAGGGAGGGAGGGATAGATATCAATGTGAGAGAGAAACATCGATTGGTTGCCTCCCACACATGCTCTGGCTGGGGATCAAACTCACAACCTGGATATCAAATCCACCCACCACCTTTTTGTGTACCAGAAAATGCTCCAACCAATTGGACCACCAGTCAGGGCTCTGGCTCTGGACTTTTAATCTGGTCTGGAAAACTCCATAAGTTTTTCGTCTTTCTCCGTAAATGAGATGCTTTTGTGACATAAGTGCTCAGTCTCACTCTAGGGTAATTTCTCAATGAGACAGATACATTTCTATGAGTACATGACAAGGGGGAGGGGGATAATATCAAAGTACTACCCAGAAGACTAGAGATTAGATTGTGTATTCAGTTTATATGGCAGGGATTATGAGAATACAGGGCCCCCATACTACCTGACCCCTGATCTGTATGAACCCTGCTCTCCTTTCTCTCACTTGAAGTGGCCTCACGTATTTTCAATTCATCTATACTTATTTGTGCCAGCCACCTTTGAACTGCTAGATTACAGTTCCAGAGCCCTCACTTCATATCTGATTATGATTTTCTGTACTTGGCATTTAAGCTTTTATTCCAGCTTCATTTGCTCATGAGATTCTACCTAACCAGGTTGTATGGCAACCAAGGATTCCCGTTCCCTGGGTTTCTCAGCTTTAAGAGAAACCATTCTGTTGGTTTCACAAAATTAAATATTTTTATAAATATGATATATCCCGATCTGATAATACAGGCAGGCGTGACCATCAGCAATCTGCATTTTAAAGACATTCTTGCTTAATGCTTTAGGTGAATTAACGTAGATCTTATTTTTCTTATAAAAAATGCAGTGACTGTACCCTAGTTACTGCAATCCTGCCTCTGTTTGCCACAATTCAGAGAAGACATGAAGGTTCAAACTGGTTGAGTGTGTGTGGACTAGCAGATAAAAACCTACAGCCTTAATTCTAATTTGAGACCAGCTTAATTTATAAATTAATTTGGTTATAGCCACTATAATTTGTAAAATAAATATCTAATTTTACATTTGTTTCCACATGCAACAAAAGGACATTGAAAATCTGTAAACAAATATTTTTCAACGAATGGGGCCTTGAGCTCACAGGTTCTGGGTATCTTATCATGTTATTCCAACCAAGTGTCATCACTTTAGAATTACTTGCTGTAAATGTAAAAATGGCCCAGATACTTCCTTCTCCTTTATTCATGCCCTTCTGCAATGTGATTTTACAGCTCTATCCATTGAGAGATCTGTATCATTTATTTCTCTAACCTTTGAAACTACTTTGGGCATGTGACTCGCTTTGGCTAATGAGACATTCACAAACATGGTGTAAGCAGAGACTTAAGAAAAACTTGCCCAATGTGGCTTTCCCTCTTGATGCTCTTGGACTCCTTCAAGTCCAAACTTGCTGGAAGATGAGAGAACACAGGGAGAGAGTGGCCCCAATCATTCCAGCTGTCTAAGACAAGGCCATCACAAAGCAGCCCAATCACCAGCTAGTGGCAGATGCATGCATGAGCCCAGCCAAGATCAGCTAAGCCTGTTCCAAACCAAAACAGCCTAGCTACACTCAGTTCACAGTGTCAACCACAAAGTACCAGCTAATAAATGGTTATTGTCTAAAGCAGGGGTGGGCAAACTTTTTGACTCGAGGGCCACAATGAGTTCTTAAACTGGACCACAATGAATTCTTAAACTGGACCGGAGGGCCGGAACAAAAGCATGGATGGAGTGTTTGTGTGAACTAATATAAATTCAAAGTAAACATCATTACATAAAAGGGTACGGTCTTTTTTTTTTTTTTTTTTTTTAAAACAGCCTAGCTACACTCAGTTCACAGTGTCAACCACAAAGTACCAGCTAAGAAATGGTTATTGTCTAAAGCCATTAAGGTCTGAGGAAGTTAGCTACACAGTAAAATTTAAGTGATACAGTTGCCATAACCTATTTTGCTTGGCTTTAGAGAACAGATAAAATAAAAATACTCTTCAAGTCCTCCTACCTCAAATTTTCCAGGTGACAGGTGAACTTTAGTAAGTAGCACTTCAGGAAAAACATACTCTGTTCTGAATGTACCACTTAGGGAGAATATGTCAAATCTTGTCAAAGCTGTTTCTACCGGTTGTCCACAAGTTGTCAGATCAGTCGTTTTGCATTTCAGCATGGTGCATACCTATGTAGAACAGATGTAGATAAAATGCAATGCCTTACATCTAAGTTAGTTGTACTAGAATGATTGACTCAGTTTATAACTATAGCAAAGTAACTATTTCCTCATTTGATAAAAGATTTGGATCATGTTTCTTATCATTAACAGCTTTATTGGAAATGGCCAATGATTTGAGAACCAAGCCCACCTCCTGAATTTTGAATTTTAAATATTTGTCATTGGAAAGAAATAAAATGAAAAAACATCTGATGACAAGAAAGACTAAGATCAAAGTGATATCCCTACTCAGTGTTGACTTTAAAAATTAAAACAAAACTGTTTATATTCAGATACATTGGCAAAACTACATAAGAAAGCCTTATTGAGGTTCACTATAATATGTAAACTAGTTCATTAGTCAAATAGAAAATCATCATGGTCAGGTTAATAAATATTCTCTTAAATGTGCTCTAAGCAAACAATCCGATTATAGTTAACTTCTATTGCAAATATCATTATTACTCCTAGCATGTGTGTGTGTGTGTGTGTGTGTGTGTGTGTGTGTGTGTGTGTGTAATGCTGTATTGGCAATGCGTGGAGTCATGCAGAGAAAAGGCACTTGGCTCCCTGGGGCACACATGGAAGGTGAACCCTATAACTACTGATGCCTAAGCACCCCCTTTCACCTGAGCTGAGATTACCTGCCAGTACTCTCTTCTCCTTCGGCCGTGAAGTCCTGTGAAAGCTCCTAGAACATACACTTCATTCTCTTCTTTTCTTAACATTCTATAGCTTAAATGACAGCAGAGATCTTTGTGACAGACTGTAAGATTTCCTGCATTTTCAAAAAGTGCTGTGAAGTTGAACGCATCTCGGGAAATAAACCCACTGAAAGTATTTTTCTGGACTGGGAATGGTTTGATGGTTGTGGCATAGGCACTCCAGTCCACAGCTGTGGGGTAGGCAGGAGAGGTTCGGGGACGCGAATCCACTTCTGAAAGAAGGAGCCTTCCCGAGTCTGTTTCCATATCATAATGGTATACTCGGGGCGAATGCGGTGCATAAATACCACTGCCTGTGAATGGAAAAGGAGTGTTTTTAATACAAAACCAACACTGCCAGTTTCCCCATCAGAACTGAGCACATGGTCACATCACCACGTTGGTCCCAACAAGACAGCACACGGGCTTCTAGTTACAGGGAACACCCAAGCGCTCCTCCTTTTCTCTACTGAGGGAGTATAATAGATGTTTGATGTCTGGTGTCAAATAAACTTTGACTGTAACAGGAATGTTTATGAGCATTGTGGAAAATTAAAACCAATATAAAACTCTTTGTATTTGGGAGTACATGAAAGGTAGGGAACGGGAATACAAAATTCTCTCCTGGTCCCCACTATGCTGGTGTCTCCATATCACTCCCAAATGTTTCAACACTCTTCTCTCCAATGGGTAGGTCTAATTCCTTTCCCTTTGAGTGCAGGCTGGACTTTGCAACTCACTTCTAATGAATGGAACACGGTAGAAGTGACGGTGTGTGATTAATAAAAACAGCAGTGCAGCTCCCGCTCTCACTCACTCTATCTATCTATCTATCTATCTATCTATCTATCTATCATCTATCTAAAGAAAATCAGCTGTCATGTCATGAAGATACATCACACAGCCTATGGAAAGGCCCAAGAGGCAAGAAATGAAGGTCTCCTGCCCATATTCCCTGAGGAACTAAGGCAGTGGTTCTCAACCTTCTGGCCCTTTAAATACAGTTCCTTATGTTGTGACCCAACCATAAAATTATTTTCGTTGCTACTTCATAACTGTAATGTTGCTACTGTTATGAATCGTAATGTAAATATCTGATATGCAGGATGGTCTTAGGCGACCCCTGTGAAAGGGTCATTCGACCGCCAAAGGGGTCGCGACCCACAGGTTGAGAACCACTGAACTAAGGGATCCTGCCTATACAGCCACGTGAGGCAGCCCTCCTGGAAACAGGCCTGCCAGCCCCACTCAAGGCTTCAGATGACCACTAGCCCAGCTAAGAGCTTGACGTAACCCAAGGAGATAGTCTGAGCCAGGATCCCCCAGCTAAGCTAGTCCCAAGTAGTGACCGATAGAAAAGGTGAGATAGTAAATGTTTGTCGTTTTAAGCTACTTTTTACTGTGAAGGTAAATTGTTCCAAACAACATACCAATTAATATGCTCCTCTGTCCTTTCCCAATGTTTGAGCAAATCATGTTTACTTCCATGCTTTGCCACTCACTAGCTGGTAGCCTTTGGCAAGTTACTTACATGCTCTGTGTCTCAGGTTTCTAATCTGTAAAAGTGGATGGTAGTACTCATCTCTCAGAGTTGTTGTGAGGATAAAGAAATAATGCACAGAAAGGTCTTAATGTAACCATAGCTGCTCAGATCAGTCACTAGGGCCCTAGCCTGTTTGGCTTAGTGGATAGAGCATCAGCCTGTGGACTGAAGGGTCCCGGGTTCGATTCTAGTCAAGGGCACATGCCTGGGTTGTAGGCTTGATCCCCAGTTGGGGGTGTTGGGGGTATGCAGGAGGCAGCCAATCGGTGATTCTTTCTCATCATTGATGTTTTTATTTCTCTCTCTCCCTTCCTTTCTGAAATAAATAAAAAAATATATTTTTTCTTTATTGATTAAGATATTACATATGTGTCCTTATCCCCTATTGCCCCCCCATCCCCCCCACTCATGCCTTCACCCCCCTGGTATCTGTGTCCATTGGTTAGGCTTATATGCATGCATACAAGTCCTTTGGTTGATCTCTCCCAAAAATATGTTTTTTAAAAATCAGTCACTAGGCTTTGTGTGTATGTGTAAAAAGTTGAAAAATATAGTGGTTAGTCCCTATAAAGAAGCAAAAAGTTATGACAGCTCACATCTGAGGCATTAGCTTCTCTGCATTTAGAAGTATTATCTGCAAACCTCATCTGGTCATAAATTACCTGTCATATTTTGTTGCACATGGTGTATATTTGCCGCAAGAAGATTAACTCTCATGCCCATAGCCCAAGCTGAGTGGAATTCAATAGCTGACAACAGGGGCAAAACATTCATCCACGCTGTGGGATACAGAATGGTGTCCACATGGAAGTCTTTCACCAGGGACACAGCAGGGTCGTGGAAGAGTATATCGAAGCATGTGAAAATGCCAAACCTTCCAAAGGTGGTGTTGAAAGTCACCAGCTCTGGCTTTTCAGGGACATCAAACTGAGGCTCAGAGTAGAGGTGGTACTGTAACAAATGCATAAGACAAAACCAGGAAAAGCTTCTTTACTGAAGAGATGACTTGTTAAAAAAAAAAAAGAAAAGAAAGAAAGAAAAAGAAGAGAAAAAAAACCCTCCAAAGTTAGTACTAGATTTAGTTATGGTCAACAACTGAGACTCTACAGGCAGTGAATGAGACTGGTTATTGGAAGTAAAAGGCCAAGGAAAAGGAATACAATATCTCCTCCCCAACCCCAGCCTGCCCAAATTAGAAGACAGATAACTTCCCATAAATTATAGGTTATGACTTTCTTAAAAGCTGAAGAAGCTTTTTTAATGTTTCTAGGTGTCAGGGATTCAAAGAAGAATGCTGTTATTGAATCCCTGACCCTGGAAACATAATAGATGCACAATAAGCACCTGTTAAGTGGATGAGGGGTGCTACCTCCCTTTTTACAGTGTCCCATCCAAAATAATTTCAGAGCTTTCAAAATTGCTGAAATTATAAATGAAAAGAAGTTGTCAAAACCCACAAAATGAAGAAAACTGTAAGGAAGCTGTTTGAAAGTTATATGATTGTTTTATTTATTTATTTATTTATTTACTTACTTACTTACTTATTTTTGTTTTGTTTTTTTAATCCTCACCCAAGGATATTTTTCCATTGATTTTTAGGGATTATGAAAAAGAATGGGAAAGACAGAGAGAAACATCGATGTGAGAGAAACACATCAATGGGTTGCCTTCTGCAAGAGCCCTCACCAGGGCGTGGACCAGGGAGGAGCCTGCAACCGAGGTACATACCCTTGACTAGAATTGAACCGGGGACCCTTCGGTCTGCAAGCCAACGCTCTATCCACTGAGCCAAACCACTAGGACTGTGTTTTATTTAGAAATACAAAAATAAATATACAATTTTTTTTCTGTAGCAGTATGTGATCAAAAGCATTGAAAAACAATTGGGTTAATATCACTCCTTACATTTCAACTGGGACTTCCAGCAGATTATTTCTCCACTCAAAAGATTCTGGATGGAGAAATTGTTAAAAGATACAATTTAAGATGCTTAGAAAAAGTGTGGGTGGGTGTGGAAGAGGATGTACACACTGACATGCATATCCCATATCCACTTAGAAGGCTGGCTCTTTCCCTGCCAATTTGGTATAAAATTATGGCTAAAGGTTATTTTGCTCTTTTAATTCAGAGTTTATAGTAAAAATTTTCTGATCTAACCTTAAATTCATAAGAGGGTAATTCAGTTAACTGGTATGAAAAATAAAGGGAAAGATAATTTTTGTAATTTGATAGAAAACAGGGAAATTAACTTCTGTAAAACTCATTCATACAATTTGGAAACATCTTTATATCATTTCAGTATTAAACGGTATCCAGACCACAGTCACCTTGGTATCCTTTGAATTAATATTAAAATTACATTTTTATACACAGAATGATTTATCTCAATCATGGACTATTGTAACATCTTTCTAATAGCTCTTTGCCTACATTTTTTCCCAGATTAGCTTTTTCTAAAATGTGACTTTCTTTAGTGTTTGCCGTAACAAAAAATCTCTAATAACATCATATATGGGGAATAAAGCTCAAAATACTTAACATAGCATTCATCTCCCTCATAACAGTCATCATTCTACATACCCACCCTCTCTTACCTTGTGGTAACGTGCCACCAATTGTCCCTTTGCATCATATACCACGTTGGTATTGTACTGATAATAGCCATTAGGAGGACATGTGGAGTCCTGAGAATTACATCGCTTTTTGTCCCCAATATTTGCCAAGACATAGATAGAGTTGTTCTTGGCCAGGCAGCTGAGTCTTGTTTGTATGGGTGTGTGACCAAATCTAAATCAAATTTTAATGAAGAGATTTTAATAAGTCAGACAGAGAAAGACTTATACTGTATGATATCACTTATTTGTGGAATCTAAAAAGACTGAATTCACAGAAACAGTAGAATAGTGGTTACCAGGGGCCAGAAGATAGGGGAATTAAGAATATATGGTTTAAGAGTACAAACTTGAAACTAGTAGGTAAATAAGTCTTGAAGGTCTAATGTACAGCACACAGATAATAATATTGTATTATAGACTTCAAAGTTGCTTAGAGACTAGATCTTTTTAAAAAATATATATTTTTTATTGATTTTTTACAGAAAGGAAGGGAGAGGGATAGAGAGTTAGAAACATCGATGAGAGAGAAGCATCGATCAGCTGCCTCCTGCACACCCCCTACTGGGGATGTGGCCGCAACCAAGGCACATGCCCTTGACTGGAATTCAACCCAGGACCCTTTAGTCCACAGGCCGATGCTCTATCCACTGAGCCAAACTGGTCAGGGCGAGACTAGATCTTAATTGTCCTCACCACAACAAGAAATGATAGTTATATGACATGATAGAGGGATTAACTGGAGCTATGGTGCTAATCATATTGCAATATATAAACGTATCAATTTAACACATTATACATCTTAAATTTACACAATGTTATATGCCAATTATATCTCAATAAAAAAGGCATTTCAACTTTAAAAAGTATTTAGTTACTTCATATGTAAACAATAATAACAATAGGACAGATAGATGGTCAATAGATATATGAAAAAATGCTCAACATCACTAATCATCAGAGAATTAAAACCACAATGAGATTCACCTCACACCTGCCAGAATGGCTACCATCAATAAGTCAATAAACAACAACTGCTGGCGAGCATATGGAGAAAGGGGAACCCTTGTATACTGCTGGTGGGAATGCAGATTGGGGTAGCCACTGTGGGCAACAGTATGGAGTTTCCTCAAAAAATTAAAAATAAAACTGCCTTTTGACCCAGTGATCCCACTTCTGGGAATATATCCTAAGAATCCCAAAACACCAATTCTAAAGAATACATTCACTCCTCTGTTTATAGCAGCATTATTTACAATTGCCAAGATCTGGAAACAGCCCAAGTGCCCATCAGTGGATGACTGGATAAAAAAGCTAGGGTACATTTATACAATGGAATAGTACATGGCCATAAAAAGAAGGAAATCTGCCCTAGCTGGTTTGGCTCAGTAAATAGGGTGCAGGCCTGCGGACCCAAATGGTCCTGGGTTTGATTCCTGGGTTAAATTCCTGGGTTCGATTCTGGTCAAGGGCACGTACCCAGGTTGAGGGCTCAATCCCCGGTGGGAGCTGGGCAGGAGGCAGCCAATGATCAATGATTCTCTCTCATCATTGATGTTTCCGTCTCTTTCTGCCTCTCCCTTCCTCTCTGAAATCAATAAAAAATATTTTTAAAAAATGGTTGAATGAATGAAAAGATTAATTATTTAAATTTGACTATATCTGATGATAATGCAAGCCAATTTTCTGTCAAAATGTTTTTCTTCTACTGTAGGGCTATAATAGAGGCACTTACTAACCATATGGAAGAACCTGTCCCCCAACATTTACTAGTTCCCATAGTTACTGTGACCTTTGACTCATCCATACATTTGCATCATATGTTGTTTTTAACAGGAAATCCAGAACTCAGTCATACTGTGAGATTAAAAATAAATGGGCCATCCCAATTCCCAAAACTTCTAGGCAGAAAGACTGTCCAGCTATTGGCCTCTTTTTTACACGAAATAAAATTTCTTACAAACACCATAGAGAAATCAGCTCAGGACAGGAAGGGTGGGAAGAGGAAATTGTCCGAGGTCATGTAACCCAATATTCTCTCTTTTTCTTCTTCTTCTTCTTTTTTTTGTGTGCAGTTAATCTCTCTAGAGCAAAGAAAAGCCCTTTCCTGGTAGCCCTTATATAAATGTCAGAATAACCAGGAGTGCCTAAAGAAGTGTGGTAGCTATAATCCTCCAGCAAAAATATGGCAGAGGGCCCTGACCGATTTGGCTCAGTGGATAGAGTGTTGGCCTGTGGACTTAAGGGTCCCAGGTTCGATTCCAGTCAAGGGCATGTACCTTGGTTGCGGGCACATACCCAGTGGGGAGTGTGCAGGAGGCAGCTGATCAATGTTTCTCTCTCATCAATGTTTCTGACTCTCTCTCCCGCTCCCTTCCTCTCTGTAAAAGTCAATAAAATATATTTTTAAAAAAAGAAAGTCTGATTTGTAAATATATATATATATATGGCAGAGGAATGTTACATAAACTTCATTTGAGGTAAAAGAATGAGAAAGTATGAGCGGGCAACAGAGTGAGAGGATCTGAGAGATGAGTAAGAATAAGTGGGATAGAGTGAGTGACCTTTCCCTGAAAGGTTTGAAGTGTACAATCTGTACCTCAATAACCGCCAAGTCTTATTAGGAAGTAGGATTTATATATTAAACATACATCCATGTCTATTAAATATGTTGCATTAGATTCCTAGATTACATTCCTAGATTACTTTTTCTCAGGAAAATTACCTTTATGAGCCTAGGAACATGCAAAGTTTCATAGCATAAGTCTTATGATGCACTAGAGCACTGGTTCTCAACCTCTGGCCCTTTAAATACAGTTCCTCATGTTGTGACCCAACCATAAAATTATTTTCGTTGCTACTTCATAACTGTAATGTTGCTACTGTTATGAATCGTAATGTAAATATCTGATATGCAGGATGGTCTTAGGCGACCCCTGTGAAAGGATCGTTCGACCGCCAAAGGGGTCGCGACCCACAGGTTGAGAACCGCTGCACTAGAGAGTACACAGTGAGGTCTTTCTGCCTGAGAAGCAGATTCCAATACAATTGCAACATGGTACCTTTAAATAGAGACATGGAAATATTTTCCAAACACAACCCACTGTCCATCCACTTCATAAATTAATTTACTACTTGTATCCATGAGATCCTCTCCCCCTTCATCAGCAGTCCTACTTAGAAATGTCCTGTTTACATATTTTCTCTAAATTGAATAAAGATATTAAATGGTATCTAAGTGCAATTTTTTAAATCTAACAAATGCCAAGATAAATATACCAATAACATACCACCAGATACATGATAATTCAGGATTTATCATTTTGCTGTGGTGAACATGCACATTTTAGAGAATTGCCGCCCTTTTGCACAAACTAGGATAGAGACAATACCTTTGGGGGTCTTGACATGGAATCCAGTCCACCTGAGGGTCTGGGATATCCTCCAGATAAGGGAAAATGGTTTCCCTGGTAAATTTCCATCCATACAGTGCATCTTCTGGAGTCACGATAATTTGAGCACCCTATTCAAAACAAGTCCAATCAAAAGTATGTCTCCACGTGTAACACAGACAATGCAACACGGCAACCTTCCACCAGATTTCATGTCCCTGCCATGGATTAAGATTAGTAGAAATAAAAGAATACCTGCTCAGCTGCCTGCTTTATCGCTTTCTCCAGAATATCTATATTCTTGTTCATAAGGAGCAAGGCATCGTCCCGAGAAACAGGTGTCTCTGTGCCCTTTGGCCTTAGGACAGCATGTTCATACACGGCAGCTATAAATGTATCCAGGGCACTGACATGCAGGGTAACCAGGGCAAGAACTGCCACAGAGGCTTGAAAGGAGGAAGTGATCATGGCCAAGGTCTAGTGATTTCTGAAAGTGCAAGTAAAATTCATGTCGCATTTATAAAGGGCGGCGCCCGAGTGCTTATTTTGTAATCTTATGAATATTAAACCCAACCCACTTTTGAGAGGAAAATATTGCCATTAAATGAATACAATAAAAAAGCATTACAAAGATTGTACAACATCTACTATTGATAAAATTTGATGTCAAATTTCAATAAAAACAAAATTGAAATGTAGTACAATTACACCCTTTAAGAGAGAGAAAATTAAAGTAACTCTGATGTGAAAAATAATAATACAACATACCTGCGCTCTCTCTTTCCCAAGGTTAGTCTGAGAGTCCAAGATACATGAAGGTTCTCTGTAAGATTAGGATGGGATGACAATTATTAACTCAAACAGTGACAATTTAGTCATGTAATGATCCCGAATGTTTCGTGTGCTTTAGTTGTTAGGCCCACAGAACAACTCTTACTTGAGTAAACAAATCTAGTCTATTTGGGGTCCTGGGGATAAAATGGGGGCAGAGTACCTGAGATCGACTCCTGGATCTTGCCAAGCAGGACATGGCAGGTGCCCATCAACCACGAGGTGGAGATACAACAAAAACACCGAGGAACTCAGGATAGTGCGGGGCCGCTTCGAGCCCTGCCTCAGCCTGAAGGACGTCCTCGTCTGGCCTCTCTCCCAGAAATGAAATGACATTAAGTGAGCTGAGAAGTAAAGAGTTGGAAATAGCGTGTACAACACTGATAGCATTTCCTCATGGCAGCAAGGATGACACATCAGAATAAGAAGCAAGAAAACCCAGGTTCTTCTTTTCAAACTATTCTCTTGATAATTGTATACAAAAAAAAAAAAAAAAGGAAAGAAAGAAAGAAAGATGATACTATATCTCCAAAAAGGACAAGTGGTAAGAAACAATGTTTTTGTCCCTGTCCCCTGTGGAGGCTTTCGTATGTCTTCAAAAGATTGTTTGAATCTGCCTTTTTGGAAGGAAATGTCTGCTTGAGCAGAACCAGCCTGAACTTTATTTTTTGGTGTCTGGTCTCATGCAAGTGAGACTTGGATGGGCATTCAACTGCTCGGACAGGACAGCTAATACAACTAAAGCCAAGAGGAAATCGGAGAGTTATGAAATGTCATGCCCCACTGAATGGAAAGGGTTGTGCCACAGGAAGTTGCCAGTAGCCAACTATTTTTGACCTACGGCCTCTGTAATTTCACGTGGTTCAAACTACCCTCTGCTTTCAGCTCTCAGAAGTTGAGGAGCTGCAAAAGTCCCTTTGAACTGGTAGCATGCTCCCGATTCTTCAAAGGGAAAACAGTAACCAACTCTCTTGCTGACTTTGCTTGCAAACCATTAACTTTAGTTCCCATTCAACTATGCCCAAAGTTCATTGCATTCACCAAAAGGAACTTGTAAAAATTGTTTTGGCCAGTGCTACAGACTGAATGTTTGTGTGCCCCTCCACCCCCCAAACTCATATGTCCAAACCCAATTCTTAGTGTGATGTATCAGGAAGTGGGGCCTTTGCAAAATTTTTATGTCATGAGGGAGGAGCCCTCAAGAATGGGACTCCTTCCCGGCAGGTGTGGCTCAGTGGTTGAGCATTCACCAATGAACCAGGAGGTCATGGTTCGATTCCTGATCAGGCAGAGCACATGCCTGGGTTGCAGGCTTGATCCCCGGTAGGGAGCATGTAGGAGACAGCCAACCAATGATTCTCTCTCATCATTGATATTTCTATCTCTCTCCCCGTCTCCCTTCCTCTCTGAAATCAATACAAAAATATATTTAAAATAAAAAAAGAAAAGAATGGGGTTCCTGCCCTTATAAAAGAATCTCTATGGAACTCCTTTGCCCCTTCTTCTATGTGAGAACACAGTGTGAAGTAGGAATTGGGTCCTCACCAGATACTGAATCTGAACCTTGATCTTGGACATCCCAGCCTCCAGAACTGTGAGAAATAAATTTCCATTGTTTATTAGATGCCCAGTTTGTAGTATTCCATTACAGCAGCCCACATGGATTAAGACAGCTGCATTCAAAGATTGTGGCAAAATAAGGATGACCGCCTTATTTTCAGGACAACAGGAATAAATCCAAAGGAGCAGATCAAAGCCACTTGTTCATTGTGTTGGGCAGTTATAGAAACAAGCACCTGAAGGATAAAACAATAAAGCTGGACTCCCAGGTACTACAGAAGGAGAAAAATGAAAAGATAGATTAAAAGTAGAAAAGTGTCAAGCTGTGGAACATTTATTGTTTTTATCAAACAATATGAGGATGTTCAAACATAAAAGTTCAAAGAGTGTGAGTCAAAGCTGAGGGCCAGACCTGCAATCAAAAATCTCAAAGGTTTGAGAAAATGCTCCAAGGAGTAACAGTTTTGTGGTTTAGTTTATATATTAGTAAAATCAAAAGTCTATATGGAAGGAAGGTTCTGAAATCCATTGGTGGTAGATAAGGAGGTGGGAGACCGCAAAGCAGGGAAATCTCTAGGACTGAATGAAAAATAAAAATGGAGAGATGCATACTTCTTTTACATTGATGGGTGCTGGATAGTTAACACTTAACATACAAGTAACTGTATAGAGGTATGCAGGTAAATGATAACAACAAGGCATGTTGGGGTGGTCTGGCCCCGGTACTGGGTGTTTATCTCTGGAGGTCTAGAGAAGATTTATTCTGACATTCTAAGCTTATTATCCTAGAAGCACAAAAACAATGGAAAGGGCTTGTTCAATGTAAAGATTAATCTATCATATAGGCCTTAGGACATGACTTCCCATGATAACCTATGCAGTTAGGAATTTGTATGAACAGAATATCCTGTGGTTACTTTCAGCTCTTGAGTGTGTTAGGTCTGCCGGGTAGCCCTGTTTTCATTCATCAGAGCATCACAGTAATTCACCGATTGATTATTCACCTTGTTCATGTTCAATAGGCAAGGATGTAAAAAAGCATGTTTGCCGAAACCGGTTTGGCTCAGTGGATAGAGCGTCGGCCTGCGGACTGAAAGGTCCCAGGTTCGATTCCGGTCAAGGGCATGTACCTGGGTTGCGGGCACATCCCCAGTAGGAGATGTGCAGGAGGCAGCTGATCGATGTTTCTCTCTCATTGATGTTTCTAACTCTCTATCTCTCTCCCTTCCTCTCTGTAAAAAATCAATAAAATATATTTAAAAAAAAAAAAGGCATGTTTAATGCCTAAGATAGGTCACTACTTACGGGTCTGTCTAGGTGAGGCCTTACATCCCTGGATCCTATCTGCTGTCCTCTTTCCAAGGCCGGTGGCTCCTCCAATCACCCCTGACTTCCTGTTTTGGTTTATTTTCTGGGTGGCCAGCAGCTGGCCTGAGGGTTCTGCTCCTGTAGGCATCAGGAGAGGGAGAATTTGTTTTATCCTAGCCTGGCAACCCTGATTTCTGGGCTTTTCTTTCAAGCAGTTGTAGAGGCTGGGTAACACAGGCCAGGTGGAATTACATGGTTGCTACTGAGCAATGTCCAAATGGCCAGGGGAAGTAACAGCCAGAGAAGTTAGCCCTTTTCTAGCCCTAAGACCTACATTGACTCTTACATTCACATTATATTCCTTCTCTTTAGCCCATTGTTCTTTTATTGTAATGCAAATCCACTCTAGAACTTTCCCCCATGTGGGCATAACTAAATTCCTGTATGGCCCTGCATCTAATTACTGATAACTCACATGGCAGGAATTTTTCTCACTTTAGTTATAAGAGTCAGGATGGTATGGAGTGATGGTTAATGGCATGGACCCCGAAGCCAGAATGCCTAGGTTTGAATCACTTCCCAGCTGGCTGACTATGAGTAAGCAATGTGACCTCTCAGTACCACAGTTTCCCTCATCTGCCAAAGGTGGTAGTATGTGCTGAATAATATTTGCTGTTATTATTGCTTCAAACCCAGAAGACGGTGGTTCTATTGGAGGACAATGCCCAGGGAAGCTTTGACCTAGGGCTTTAATTCTCTCTGCTCCTGTGCCCACCTGTTCTTGGCTACTAATTTGTGAAAAAAAACTTCAACCAGTCCATCGTCTCTGTTTTCTCATTGTTCTCTCTCTTTCCACAAAACCTTCCGTGTCAATCTGCCCTGACAGGTTTATCCTGAAATTATTAACTGAAAGTCCATTTCTACCAGCTACTTTTGAATGTTTTCTCTCCAACTGTACCACAGATTTTCTCTCTGATCAATAATTCTAACTCCTTAATTCATTCATCACAGATTTTTTTAAAAAAACAGATATACACACAACACACACGTGCACACAACTTACCGAGAAACTCTATTACTTATTCATTACTGTTGGGAATGCGGAATGGCACAGCCAGCCACCCTGGAAAACAAGCGTGGCAGTTTCTGAAAAAGCTATTTATGGCCCTACCCCATCCTGGATGGAACAGTAAACAGTGAGGTAGGGCAGAATTCCAGTGCCTCCTACATCCTGTTCCCTGTTCTGGAAGAGGACAGGACAGTGTTGGTGGAGAGTTGAGAGGCCCCAGGGCAGGAAGAATTTCTTTTTTAATATATTTTATTGATTTTTTAAAGAGAGGAAGGGAGAGGGATAGAGAGTTAGAAACATCGATGAGAGAGAAACATCTATCAGCTGCCTCCTGCACACTCCCCACTGGGGATGTGCCCGCAACCAAGGTACATGCCCTTGACGAGAATAGAACCTGGGACCCTTCAGTCTGCAGGCTGACGCTCTATCCATTGAGCCAAACCGGTCAGGGCAAGAATTTCTTTATGAGCTGTTACTTCTGATAGGCTGAGCCATTAACCTAAGTGACCACATGCAAAGACAGAGAAGAAAAGCCGACATCTTGCATTTGTCTGCTTTGAACACCCAGAATCAGAGTCACAGGCCATAGCGCTGCTAAATGGAATTCATTTCTATGGAAGATCAATGATCAATTAATGCACAGTATATACACGGGAGTGCTCGCTCCTCTAAATCAACTCACCAAGGTCCTGAGAGCTGTGTTAAGACAAATTCCCCAACAACAAAAATGAAAGAAGTCGTGGGCAGGTCTTCCTTCCCTATGCATTTCCCCCCAATATTGCTGCTTTTCCTTGAGATATTTTTTTTTCAGAAGATGCAAGGGCATGTATATAGTCCAGTGTTGCTTTCTTACTATGAGATGATAGTGCCACTTCCTAATGTATAGCCCTGTCCTCCCACTATTCGTGTTCCACATCTAGAGACAGGACCTGGCTCTTGGGAATGGATTCACCAACAACTGAGTGACTGATCTTCATCAGCTAAGTAAGAAGTAAATAATAAGAGGTAAAAGGACCCAGTAATAGTGATAAAACAGAAAACAATACAGGAAATGAATATGGCCCAAAGTGCTGAAAGTATATGAAGAAAAGTTATTAATACTATGTTCAAATATTTATGTACACTGATTTTAATTTTTTTAAAGGAAAACAACTCTATCAGAATTCATACAACAATTGATTTCATGGTGGACATTTTCAAAATCCATATATATAAAAGGCTAATATGCAAAGTGTTCTCTCAGGAGTTCAACCAGGAGACTTGGATCGCTTGCTATGATGTGTGCTGACCACCAGGGGGCGGCATGGAACATGGCAGGTGACCAGCGGCAGCTGGTGGTGACGGGGCGGTGCTGAGGGAGTGAGGGAAGGAGGAGGCGGGGAGGCAGAGAACCTGATCGGCCCTGATCGCCAGCCAGGCTTAGGGACTCTACCTGTGCATGGATTTCTGCACTGAGCCTCTAGTATATAATAATGTGACAACTGACTTGGTATTCAAATTTGTTTTGAATGACAAAAACTTAAAAATGAAATAATAATGTACTACTTTGTCATGCTTTTTGTCAAGAAGAAACAGACTTTGAATGATTTGTTTTAGTACTGATGACAAAATTGCACTAAACTCAGAAGTCGTGCTGAACCCCAAGACTTCCTAGATTGTCACCTATAACTCTCAACTACAAACAGGCTGGGAGTAGAACAGGCTGTGGATTTTCTGAGAAAACTAGTGCAAATGTTTAAGATTTGCAAGTTGTTCTTAAAAAGGCTGAATAAGCAGGCCTTATTTAGTTCCCTTTGTTAATACTGTAGATGTGTTTTTCTTTGTCTGAATATGCTATTTGAGTCTTACACTCTTATGAGTTTTTCATAAATAGAGGACATATGATATTGATACCAAAGGAAAGATAACTATCATAGGACTAAACTTTGGGTCATTCCTTTTTTATAAGATTGTATATAAACAGAGATATGTGTTTCTTTACTTTCATTTACTAGTAATTGTACTTAGTGAAAATTAGTTAGAAAATTATGTTGGTATTTATTATCCACCTCTTTTACCAGCTAGATTTGAGGAGGTATATTTATCATATTTAAATCCTCACAACTTAATAAATAAGTAAATAGAAGATTTCATTAATGTATGATATTTAATATCTATTGTCCAAATCAAAGTTCCTATGTAAAATAATGGGTTATTTGAGGGGAAAACTAATCATGCAACTACCATACTATCCAACAGCTGTATCATTCCCAGGCAGTTATCCCAAATTATGAAGACATGTTCACACAAAAATCTGAACATTAATGTTCATAGTAGTGTTATTTGTAATAAACATAAGCTGGAAATAATCCAGGTGTCCTTCAATGAATGATAAGGCAAGCTGTAGACCCGTACCATGGAATATTCCTCAGCAATATAAAGAAATGAAGGATAGGTACATGCAATAATGTAGATGAATCTTAAGAGCAATGTGCTGAATGAAAAAAGCCCAATCCCCAAAGTTAATAACATACTATGTGATTCCACTTATACAACATTCTTAAAATGACAAAACTATAGAAATAGAAAACAGATTAGTGGTTGCCAGAGATTAAGGGAGGTGTGACTGTGAGAGGGAACTGGATGTTCTATAAAGAGGCAACATAAAGGATAGAGAACATTCTGTATCTTTTAAAATATATATTGATTTTAGAGAGGAAGGGAGAGAGAAAAACATCAGTGATGAGAGAGAATCATCTATCCGCTGCCTCCTGCTCACCCCTTACTGGGTATTGAGTCTACAACCCGGGCTGTGCCCTGACCAGGAATTGAACAGAGACCTCCTGGTTCATAGGTCGAGGCTCAACCACTGAGACACGCCGATTCCATCAATATATCCTGGCTATGATTTTGTACTATAATGTTGCAAGATGTTTTCATTGGGGAAAACTTGGTAAAGAGTATACATAACCTCTGTATATTAATTCCTTTTTTTAAAAAAATATATTTTATTGATTTTTTTTACAGAGAGGAAGGGAGAGGGATAGAGAGTTAGAAACATCGATGAGATAGAAACATCGATCAGCTGCCTCCTGCACACCCCGTACTGGGGATGTGACCGCAACCAAGGTACAGGCCCTTGACCAGAATCGAATCTGGGACCCTTGAGTCCTTAGGCTGATGCTCTATCCACTGAGCCAAACCGGTCAGGGCTATTAATTCCTTTTTAAGAAATATTCAAAGTGATGAATAGCAAGAACCTACAACCAAGATTACTTTATCCAGCAAAGCTATCATTCAGAATTGAAAGTCAGATAAAGAGCTTCACAGATAAGAAAAAGCTAAAGGAGTTCATCACCACCAAACCAGCATTATATGAAATGCTGAAAGGTATTCTTTAAGAAGAGGAAGAAGAAAAAGGTAAAGATAAAAATTATGAACAGCAAATACATATCTATCAACAAGTGAATCTAAAATTCAAGTGAATACAAAATCTGATGAACAGAGTAAACTGGTGACTATAATAGAACCAGGGGCATGGAAAGGGAGTGGACTGACAATTCTTGAGGGGAAAGGGGTGTGGGGGTGCAGGAAGAGACTGGACAAAAATCATACACCTATGGATGAGGACAGTGGGAGGGGTAAGGGCAGAGGGTTGGGTGCAAACTGGGTGGAGGAGAGCTATGGGGGGGAAAAAAGAGGAACAACTGTAATAATCTGAACAATAAAGATTTAATTAAAATAAATAAATAAATAAATAAATAAAATAAAAAAATAAAAATGTTTTGATTGATTTTTGAAAAGGGAGAGGGAGAGGGAGAAAGAGAAACATCCATCGCATGCCCCCTCCTGGCATGCACTTGCATGTGCCCCAACCGGGAATCCAACCTGCCACTTTTTGGTGCATGAGACAACACTCAACCACCTGCTCAGCCAATTAAGCAACCACCTGCTCAGCTTTGTATTAATTCTTACAACTGCATGTGAATAAAAAATGATCCCCAAACTTATAAAGTTTAATTAAAAATATAATTTGTGATTTATTTGTCCTTTTTCTTTTTCCTTTGATTAATTTATATATCACATATGCATAGGTTGCAACATGGTCTTAACACAAAAGATACATTTTCTTGATTACTATTACATGCTACATTTACCCACATAAAATAGTCTCCTTTTGTTAAAGGATTCTTTTAAGTTAGGCACCTTTGTTACATTTAGAAGAATATAAACATATAAAAAGATAAATGAACACAACGACTTTCTTTGATAGTTCCACCCTGTCTTTTGGTTTCATTGCTCAAAGTTCCTCTATTTTTTAACGTTTTTTTCTTTTTGGTCATTTATTTTAATATGACTTGCAAAATCATAAAATGAGGAAGCTACAAGGTTAGTTTCATACAAAGTGTCTTTAAATACACTGATCTCCGCGGCGGCATGTGTTGACAACAGCCTGTTGGGAATGGAAACAGAAAGTTCTCTCACCAGAAAGCTTGGAATCTTTGCGTTGACTTTGAACTCTCAACAGTCAATAGCGCTGGTAACGGTACTAGGCGGTCGGTCCTGGGTCCTGGGGGGCGCCCGGACGCCGGGTGGTGGAGGTGGGAGCCCAGCCGCCGCCCCGCAGGAAGCTGCCGGCTGCTCGCCGGGTGCAATAGCGGCCCCGCGCGGCAGCGTCGGAAACTGCAGGCGCTCCGCATATTCTAGGCCACTGGGAGGAGGAGGGGCGACCTTGCCAGAGCCTGTGCTCTGCCAAGAAAAGCATTGAAGTGGGACCAGGGCGATTTAAGCATTGGAGCTGGGCGAGGGTGACCGAGGCCTGCACCTGTTCTGCACCCCATACAATGCAGCGGGCCGGGGTCACACTCCTTCCTGGGGTCGTTCTGGGAAACGGGGGAATCTGTGACATCCCTCCCGCCTCCCCCTCCCCCCATGCACTCCCAGCACTGGACCACCCTCTGGAGGTCTCATGATGCGAAGGGAATTTGGGGGAGAGGGAGAATGAAGAGTGCATGGAATTTGTGGATATTCGATTTGGGCAATTAATGTCAAAAGTATTCCAAAACTGTCGTACTTCAAGCCGCTCTCCATCATCCCCAATCTTGGTTTTGTCATCCTTTACATTTTTTTTTTCTGTTCGTTTTGGTGGTGTGAAAGGGCATCACATTATGGTTTAATTTGACCCTTCAGGATCTGTTTTGCTACTATTCTTCCTTCACCCTCCTGCCAAAACCTGGGGTCATCCTAAATTCCTCTTCCCTTTCCCTCCACATTAGCAGGTGTTGTTGGTTCCACTTCCAAACATGCCCTTTCTTCTCCCTTTCTACCACCACATCCCTGATCCAAATCATTAAAATTTCCCTCAAAGCTTCCGAAGATCTCCCTCCAACTCTGCTAAATCACATCCCACTCACATCCACATGCCCAGACAATAGCCTTCCTGAAATATGAATCGGATCTAGCACCCCCACCTAAAAGCTGGCCCCTCCACACTTCTCCAACCTCCTCTCTTACTAGACTTCAGGTGTGCAGGCCGCGGCCTCATCTCTGACCACCTCCAGCCCCTTTGCACATGCTGCGGTCTGCTTTCCTCTCATTCTCAGTTCAAAAGCCCCACCTCCACAGAGAAGCCTTGTCTAAATTAGGACCCCACACCCAATCAAGCCATCAGTTACTCCCTCACATCACCATGTTGTTTTCCTGCCTAGCCTCTCTGTAAAATAGAGATTCTGGTATTTATCTATTATCTTCCTCTAAAATATAAGTTGGATATGGGCAGACTGTGTTTATCTTGAAATCTGTGAAATCTCTAGCACATTGTCACAGGATCGGTTCAGAAAAGGCATTCAATAAATATGTTTGTACAGCTAAGTAGCTAAAGCCATTTCTTCTGTTTAAAACAGGCAAATGTGGCTGTTACACCACGGAAATGGATCAGGAGGTGTGATAGTTGCACAATAGAGACTCTCTCTTTCACTTCAAACAACAGCATGGATTTTACATGAAGTCGGAGGAATCCCTTCACTAACATACAAGCATTCCTGTGGAATCGCCTGCTCTAGGTATGGATATATCTAATAGAAATATGTGTTGTTTTTTTAAAGATGGCAGAATTGAAACAGAGATTATAGGAAATGAATGTTATATCAAGCATTGCTTATAAATCCAGATAATAATTGAAAATACATTGCACAAATGGACATCTTAAGTAATGCTATTCTTCTACCTTCCACACATATTTTTTAAAAGAACTGAGGGCCAGGAAATGTTACAGTTTTTGCATTATAGGCAGGAAATTTGCTTTTGAACAAAAACAGAAATCTCAGGACAAAGATCAAGCATATCTTTTTAAAACTGATTTCATAGTAATTGTTCTACAAATATTGAGTCACTTAGATTATCTTTAAGCATATCAATTCTTTCCCTTAAGCCCATCGATAATCCCTTTAACACAATCAAAGTTACTAGTTAATGTCAATTTACATATTTTCTTTCCTTGTTAATATACAAAGGTACATTCACAGAATCAGTGCATTTTGAATAAAAAGTAAACAGAGCAAACAGGAGACCTAGGGTCAACAACATCTTCAAGCCCAAGTTGGATCATCTAGAAACACAAAGTTTTGATGATTTTCAACTACTCTTCTCAGATGTAATGCTTTAAATATGGGTGGTTCAGCAGGCCAGCTTTTTTTTTTTTTTTAATATATATATCTTTATGGAGGGAGAGAGATAGAAACATCAATGATGAGAGAGAATCACCGATCAGCTGCCTCCTGCATGCCCTCCACTGGGGATTGAGCCCACAACCCAGGCATGTGTCCTTGACCAGACTCGAACCCGGGACCCCTCAGTCTGCACGCCAACACTCCATTCACTGAGCCAAACGGGCCAGGGCTCAGCAGGCCAGCCTTGAAGGACAACAGTATGTGCAGCCAGCCACCATGGATCATCCAAAAATATATGGACACTTCCAGGATGCTGGTGTGGGTTCATGGAGTTCTGTGCGTAAAATTAAGAACACTTTTCAAACTTTCCAACTTTAATATTCAAGGCCAGGAACATCCATCTCCCAACCCTGTATCTCCCAAGGTTCTCAAGGCTGGTTTTCATCAGGCAAGAGAGCACGCTGTTCCTCCTCTGTACCAAGGGTACTGTGAACTTTTGATCTACATCGAAGGAAAGAAAAGAAGAATCGTAATATTTCTCATCTTAAAAAAACTCAGTACCTATGTCTCTACCCAACTACCTCCTCAAAGGTATCTGCCAAGTCCTGAGGCTTAGAGCACCTAGCAATCTGCTGACTGTCAGAATGGAGGTAGAATGGTGTTTCTTTTTCATCTCCACAAGCCAACTTTTATTTTTTATTATTTTTTCCTTAATAAACCTTTATTGTTGAAAGCATTACATATGTCCGTTTTTTCCCCCATTGACCCCCTCCAGCCTGTCCCCACCCCCCACCCCAGGCCTTCACCGCCCTATTGTCTGTGTTCATGGGTTATGCATATATGCATACACGGTCTCCACAAGCCAACTTTTATTATTATTATTATTATTATTATTATTATTGATTTCAGAGAGAAAGGGAGAGGGAGAGAGAGGTAGAAACATCAATGAGGAGAGAGAATCATTGATCAGCTGCCTCCTGCATGCCCCATACTGGGGATCAAGCCCGCAATACGGGCATGTGCCCTTGACAAATTGAACCCAGAACCCTTCAGTCTGCAGGCCAATGCTCTATCCACTGAGCCAAACCAGTTGGGTCAGAAGCCAACTTTAAAGGGAGAAAGAAGTTCAAGAGTTGACCATACCTTCTTCTTCTCCTTGAGTACTCCAATAGATAAAACAAGCCCATCAATAGTCCCTTTAACACAATCGAAGTTACTAGTTAATGTCAATTCTCCAAGTCATGTTTCTCCACACAAAGAAAATGAAAATAAAAGACTGATTACTCACACTTGTCAGAGCCCACAGACCTTGTACAGCTGCTGCCCATTCAAAACCAATTTTCTCATACAGAAATCCACCCAGTGTTGGTCCCATAAAAGCACTAACAATGAAAAGTAGAAAGGGTATTAAATAATAGAGGGAGAGAGAGAGAGAGAGAGAGAGAGAGAGAGAGAGAGAGAGAGAGAGGGAGAAGGGGGGGGGAGAGAGATCCTTCCTAAGGCTGCATGCTCCTTCAGTTATAGGTTTTCATTACATTGGAACTATAAGTTCTAAAGAAAAATGGTGGTTCCTGGACCCAACATTGGGTATAAGAAAATGGTTCTACCTGAAAAATGATGATGCTTAAATCTTTTAAACAATTGTATAATTATAACTGCTTCTGAAAAGCTGATGCCTTACACGAAAATAAAATTAAAAGACAGGCATTCAAAATAATTTTTATACTATTCTCTCTACTCAGTGTTTGTATTAAAGATAATTTAATTCAGTACATATTTATGGATGATATCTACATTGCCAGCATACAGTTATCCCTTTGGCATGGTAGAGAGTAACAAAATAAATAAGTAAATAAATTTTAAAAATGGAGATATGGTCCTGATAAGTGAACTTAAAAATATCATTTTTATAAGACACGCATGGGACCATTTTGGTTAGGTATGTAAAACTGCTGGCATAACCAATGATCTTAGAGTCAGAGGGTACAGGTAAAACTCTGGTTCTGCCCTAAATAAATTTTGCCAACTCATCTGGTATCTCCATTTGTTCATCTGTAACTGAGGGACAGTATTTTCCATCTTGCCAGTGTGAATGGAATTCAATGGCTACTCACCCAACGGACCACATTGCACTGAAGAGACCTGACACGAGTGCCAGTGTACTTAATCCTTCTTCAAATCCATTTTCACTGCAAAGAGAGACAAGAGTGTATCAGTGATTGCAAGGGAAGCTGTGTGACAGAAAAGAACTGTGCATAATGGATAAAGTAAGCCAGGAGTAATCTGAACAAAACCAACAGCAAGATTACTCCATTTCTAAGATAAAAAGCTAATCTAAGTTGAAGGAATTGTCATACTAATGTCTACTTCCTGGGTTTCTAAAAAATAATTTTGTTGCATATATAAGATACAACATTAAGAATCACAATCCATTTGCACTAAATGCTCAGAAAAATATATAATGAAGAAATTCTTAAAATGGGATGAGCATGTAAAGGCAACTTTTAGAAAATGCAGGGCAGCTCCTTCTTCCTGTGGGAGATGTTGATTGACACAGCCTAAAGGCCAATATTCTCCCTGAAGGGATAAACTCCCCCAAGTTCACTCTGTGTTCTCCATCATCAAGCCTGCTAAGTGGGAGACTGCTGACCAAGTGGCAAATGTCTGGTGTGATACTGTGATTTATTATAAGAAATACATGTTTGGTCTTGGTTCATTTCTGGCACACACAGCTCCTAAAATCTTTGAAATGTCCTGATTGAAAGCAATAAAAGTCTTTGTTATATTAATGAGGTGACTTTTGGAAAACACCTAAGGATGGTGGCCGGTTGCCAGGAGAGCTGTTCCTGTGATTAGAGGGTTGAAACTTGCAGTCCCCCCACCCTCATCCCTCCACACCATTCACCTCTGGGCTGGAGGTTGAATCAATTGCCAGTGATCGACGATTTAATCAACCATGCCAGAGTAATAAAACTCCCATAAAAAACCAAAAGGACGGTTCAGAGAACTTCCTGGTTGGTGAACCGGAACGCTTACACCTGCCAACGTGCAGGGCCCAGACTCCATGAGTATAGGAGCTCCTTTGTTTAGGACCCCGCCATGTGTATCTCTTCATCTGGCTGTTGATTCCTACCCTTTATTATCCTTTGTTATAAACATAATCTAGGGAGTAAATTGGTTTCTGGAGTTCGGTGAGCTGCTCTAGCAAATGAATCAAATCCAAGGAGGGGATCATGGGGACATCTGATTGACAGCCAGTCAGTCAGGAGTACAGGTGGTACCCTGAGCTTGTGACTGGCATCTGAAGTGGGGACAGTCTTGTGGGACTGAGCTCTAAGCCTGTGAAATCTGATCTGTCTGTGGGTGGTCAGTGTCAGAACTGAGTTGAATTGTAGGCCACACAGCTGGTGTGAGAGAATGGCTTGGAAAACCCCTCACGCATTGGACTTGGTACTAGAGCCATTTTGCCTGGTCACTCTATGCTCTTGGATGGACCTCGTCCACGAGAGAGGAATAATGCCAAGGCTTTTCCATTTTGCTTTGGTTGTTTAATGTGTATCTGTACATAAACCAAGCTACGCCTCTATTCACAACCCAGTTTAACTATTACTGTATACATTATCATTTATATTATTGCATTATTGCACATACTATTTATATCACAATAGTGTGTGACATGATATCATAAAGATATACTATTGTGAAAAAAAAAAACACTTCCAAAATCTCACAAAATTGAGAAATCCACGAAAGCCTGTTTAAAATACAGCTCTTGCCTGGCCAGCGTGGTTCAGTGGTTGAACGTCAACCACTGAACCAGGATGTCATAGTTCGTGGGCTTGATCCCCAGTGTGGGGTGTGCAGGAGGCAGCCGATCAATGATTCTCTCTCATCATTGATGTTTCTCTCTCTCTCTCCCTCTCCCTTCCTCCCTGAAATCAATAAAAATATATTTTAAAAAAATACAGAATGAAAGTAACTTACTGGGCACAACTGATAATCTCCGGGAAAGTCGGGATTATACTCATTCCGGAGGAAATGCCAATGATGACTAACATCAGCACCAGCAGCCACAGTTGACTGCAAAAGAGTTTCAGAGAAAAACAAAAATTAGCCTTTGAAGAGACACAAAGCTTCATGATAAGGAGGGCAGGCGGGATCCCAGAGAAGTTCCTTTCACAGATTCCAGGCCTAGTCTTGTCCTCATTCCCATCTGGTCACATTTCATTCAGTGACTGCATCCTTTAGCCCCTTATACTTGGGGGTGGGGGTCAATTCATCCTGATAACTCAATGTCTTTTGTCACATATATCACATGTCTGGAGTCAACTTGCCTTATTTCACCTGCAAAATCCTTTCAAAATTGGTGAAAGCGCCAATGCTAATGTTTTTCTTTCAATTGCTTGGCTTTGAAATTCATTTGGCTAAAAAATGTCAGAAGGGCGGTGGTAAAGTGACAGGAAACTAGTATTTGTACCACGTGGAGCACAATGCCAGTTACCTAGCACCCATTACCTTCACTGAATGCTGCAGCATCCCTCTGATATCAGTACTATTTCCAAATGAAGACAATTTAGGTGATAAAAACAGTCTCCTTTCTGAGAACTGCAAAATGGGACAGAAGGCAAGAAGCTTTGATAGGATGAAGAATAAAGAAAAAGGAAGAGAAAACTAAAAAGTATCTGATTGGCTGGGGCTGCATAGTCAACCCTATCTGGTGTTTGGGGATTGGCTGACTGGCTAGCCTGTATTTCTGGCTCGATCCCCAGTAGGGGGCATGCAGGAGGCAGCCAATTGATGTTTCTTTCTCATCACTGATGTTTCTATCTCTCTTTCTCCCTCCCCCTTCTTCTCTGAAATCAATAAAAATATTAAAAAACAACAAAAAAACAAGCTTCACTGAGCAGCTACTACATAGTAAGGATGAAACAAAAAACAAACAAAAACACACACACACATTTGGTCCCTGCCTTCCTTAAAACAAAAAACATTTTAAGTATCAACTAAAGACAAGTGTCAACAAAAAAGTATGATATTGAAACACAAAGGGAGAATAAGCATATTTCTCATTTGATACAGATCTTATGCATTCCTGTTTGCTTGTACCACTGCTAGCTTCTAGTAAGATAAATACTGTCAGTCTAACAAACAATCCAATACTGTCATAAAGCAAGGTAATTATTTCAATAATAAGGCTTGAAATACTAAGAGGTCCTAATATCACACCAAATTAAAAAAAAAATCTTAATGCTGTTTGACCAAAATTACAGAGAAGAAAAAATTACCTTTGAATGTGCAAGACTGGGACTGGTCCTAACAGCATGTAGCACCCTGCTGTGATTATGTTTCCAAAAACCAGAAACCATTTCCTTAGATGCTGATAAAGAAAGGGACCAAAGAAACTCTTAAAACCCTCCATGATCAAGGAATATTTTAAAAAATCACTGATGAGCATTATTAAAAAGTCCAAATATATTGAAGAAAACAAAATTCTACATTTAAGAGAAAATAGGTAGGCGGTAAACACAAAAGCAAGGACAACATACCCAAACACAGGGAATATGCAAAAACAAGGATTCCTGGCAAAGGGAATGGATGGCAGATTTTGTACATGACGAAAAAGTTCAAATCTAACAATTTAAAAAGCAGTCACTACAAGGAACAAGCAGGTAAAACATCTGGAAATTTTACATTATTAAAAAAAGTACCCACTAAAATTATTTCTTATACACTACTTGAATGCAGGCTAAAAATTATAGGGGTATAACAGCTGCTCAGTTATATGTAAGACTATGTCTTAAAACCAAGCTTAAAACACTGTTTAAGACACTTGCTTTTCTTAGTAATCTCCATGTAATTTAGATCTTGACAAATAAGCACTAATGCCATAGAAGCTTAAAAGTTGGCTAACAGCACTATTTCTTTATATTAGTTATCTGGACTGAATGGTTTAGACCAGGGGTCCTCAAACTACGGCCTGCTGGGTGTTTTTGCTGCCGCTGCCTGTTGCTTAGCAGCCGACTAGTTTTTTTTTAAACTACAGTCCGGCCCTTCAACGGTCTGAGGGACAGTGAACTGGCCCCCTGTTTAAAAAGTCTGAGGACCCCTGGTTAGACCTAGTTAAAGGAGTATAGAAGGGACTTTCTGTCAGGGGGATAACCAATGCATACTGATGTGGCCAAGCTCTTCACTCCCACAGGAAAACCAAATTATCTCCTCTCTTTTGGATCAAGACCCAGCACCTCTGGAATTCTGGCCTAATTATTAAAGTCAATCCATTTTTTTGTATTAGGGTAGCTTTTAATCTTTAGAAAGTCTAATGCAAAGTTAACCTGCTCAGGTTGTAAGTCAGTGGAACCTCACACTGGAACCTCTCCATCAGCTCAAAAAATTGAATATGTTAGAATTTAAATGTTCTCACCTTCCCCCAAAAAGATAAATAGGTGAGGTGATGGATGTGCTAATTAACTAGATGGAGGAACTCCTATCACAATATACTATATATACATAACAATTCACCATGATGTAAACTTTAAATATATTATCATTTTGTCAATTATACTTTAATGAAGTGGAAATCCTTTATAATAAAAAGCTAATATGTAAATTGACCAAACGGCGGAATGACTGGTCGCTATGATGCGCACTGACCACCAGAGGGAAGATGCTCAATGCAGGAGCTGCCCCCTGGTGGTTAGTGTGCTCCCACAGGGGAAGCGCCATTCAGCCAGAAGCCGGGCTCACGGCTGGCGAGCACAGTGGTGGTGGTGGGAGGCTCTCCTGCCTCTGTGGCAGAGCTAAGGACCTAAACTGACAGGTGGACATCCCCCCAGGGGTCCTGGATTGTGAGAGGGTGCAGGCCAGACTGAGGGACACCCCTCCCCCAGTGCACGAACGCCGCGCACAGAGCCTCTAGTTTAAAAATAAAAGAATATATCAATTCTAATCAATGGACCTCTAGAGCTCTAGAGGTACAGTTGGAAAACTACTGGTCTAAACATACAAAGGCAATTCTTAAATATAAATTAAGTGTACATACTGGAATTTTATCACTTAGTAGACCACAGAGTGGTGAAGAAATGGTGTAGGATAGTGCCAAACCCAGGAATACCAGTCCTACGTGTCCAGCCGGTAAGTTAAACTGTAAAAGAAATCTTGTATTATTAAAGATCCATGATTAAGTCATTTTTAAAATAAACATCTATTTTACCATTTCTTCAACTCTTGTTATCTACCATCAGTCTATTAATAACACTCAGTATCCTTCCTAATGTTTGTCTATTGGTCAATGGATTACTTTTTCTCTATGAGGAGGAAAAACAAACACCTAATCAGAGGTCAGATGTCCTAGATTTTTGCTTGTAGCACTTGACAATAAACATATAATTTTGCTTCTATGAATCAGTTTTTACATGTAAATGAATACTTTGCAAACTTTAGGTGCATAAAATTTACCTGGAGAATTTATTAAGAGAGGTTCTTGGGCCCTAAGCTTTTTTCAAAAAGTCTGGGAATTTGCATTTCTAACAAGCAATCAGTTAATGTGACTGTCCACAGACTGAGGGCACTGATGTAAAAATCATTGATGATATTATCTATTCTACCCATCTCAAAGGGATAGCAATATTTAAATAAATACTTCAATGGTATGACACATTTTAAAAGGCTTTGAAACAGTAAGCTACCACGTAACTCTGATACTGTTATTATTACCAATATGATACAAATGCCTTTTTTTTTTTTTTTGGTTATCTGAGTTGTTCTCATTCTCCTCAATTTCCTTAATTAATTTTCTAACTTAAGCCCAGGAGATTTAATGAGCCAGTCTATATTTTAACAATGTTTATGACAAATATTAACTCGTGCTAAAAATTAGTGTTTTAAAGATAAAAGCAAGATACAAAAGTAAGATATGTAAAGTCAGATATGCCCTCTTCTGATATTACAACTGGGAGGAGACAGGGTGGAGCCCTCCTACCCTAAAGGCTGGAAAACCAGGATTGGCAGCAAACCACCTATTCAAACAACTGATAAGAAGTCAGAAGAAAGGTTAAAAAAAAAATCATAGAAAAATACATTTCTAAAGATTTCTTATAAGATAGACAATAGTGATTTAGGTTTACCAGAGAATGGGTACAAACTTTTAGACACAACTTCCTGGAACAGGAAAAAGACTCTTAAAGAACACATTGTTGATGTGAATGGGATGTGTCACCACAAACATAAAAGTTTTCTTATGTGTTACTTCCTGGATGCTCCCTGCTTAAGCCTGGTATTCAATTCTCTAAACCTTGGGCCATGCATTGTAATTAGAGTCCCAGGTTAATCTTTTTGGGTAGTTTACACACCCAAAACTGGCTTTAGCGACTTCACAGGGTGGTGTTTCTGGTAACTGCTTTTTCAATTCTAGGGCTTCACATAAAGTCAGTGTTGACACGTTAATTCTCCATATCGTTAACTACCAGGCTTGGTAATATACTTTATTGCATTATTAATAATCTTTTTCAAAAATATCTAAAAAAAATTTCTATGATATCAAACTTTTAGAATTCAGTATTAATTCCTCGGCACTGAAAAGATGGAGAGGCTCTGGGGTCCTCCCTCCTATCCTACATATAATATAGCCTGTAGACATTCAATTCTATGCGATCGCCTAAAAAGTCAGTGGATTCAGGGAGGACACCTCACATTAAATGAGCCAATGGGTACCGCAAGTTCCCCACTGAAATTCCAACAGACAGAGGAAAGGTGTCCTTATTAAGCAGCCAGGATGATACACAAGCCAGACCTATGATGACTCGAGCTTGGCTTTGGAAAGAAGACAAATGTTTGAGCTACTTAGTGAAAGGCTTCCTTCATTTACACAGAATCAGACCCCTAGTTACAGGGACATCAAAGGTACAGGCTACCTCAGTGTGCAGTTCTCATTCTGCGTATGTCTTGCTACAACGTGGAGCTCTTCATCAATCAGGCTGCTTACCTTCTTCATAACAAAGAGAGACAGAGTTGGGTCAAGGAAGCCGAAGCAGGAGCTGAGTGAGGTGATGATGAGGGTTAGGAGCGCAACCTTGGGTAAACTGATGAGTTTCCAGAATGAGTGGTGACCTGGATTAGACTCCTCTGAGTAAAATAAAAAGAGAAATTGGAGTAATTAAAATAACTTAACTATCATTTAACCTATTATGAAAAGTAACATTGGTAAGGCCATCATCATCTGGTTATTAAAATAACTGCACCTCTGAGTTTGCCTAAAGCTGCTTATTACCTACGTTTGCAGAAGTTATTCAAACCTAGAGGCCACATTGTTTTCCTAAAAATAATGTCTCAGATTCAAAAGGAATCAGAGTGTGAGGAGAAGAAGGGGTCATAGGTTATAGGTTATTAGAGGTAAGTGTGGCCTTTCCCAGATGGAATAAAGAATCTGTAAGGTTTAACTTTGTGCATGGGAAAATGCAGATCTTTCATCAAGGAACAATGTGTGTGTGCTGAGGAGGAATTGGAGTTCATCAAAGAACGCAACACTTTATTTTCTGCTGGCAAAGAAAACACTGGATTGAATGCAGTGCTACTGAATCATGTGTAAAGTACATTTGACTTTCAAGGTCAGTTGACTGCCAACCTTCCTTTTCCCACCATTCCCTACACTATTTACCAGTTCCCAGTACCAGGCACAGTTGTTCCCAAGCCTCCATTCATATTCTATGACTCCTTTCTTTTTTCCCTAATTTTTCAAA
This sequence comes from Myotis lucifugus, assembly GCF_000147115.1. Taxonomy (NCBI): domain Eukaryota; kingdom Metazoa; phylum Chordata; class Mammalia; order Chiroptera; family Vespertilionidae; genus Myotis; species Myotis lucifugus. The sequence goes on along the minus strand of NW_005871059.1, from coordinate 14,736,182 downwards.
TCTATTCACTTTGCAAGGTCTGGCAATGGCCCTGATGATTCCACAAATTTTACCTTTCTCTAGTTTCCTGCTGCACTTCAAGTCGATGCCGTATCTTTTAACACTTAAGCTATAATTCATGTTCATCATTGTTTTGTATTGTGGGATGGCTTTCCTATCTTCCCATTAATTTACTAAAGAAAATCTTTGCTGAGCCAGGTTCCAGGCAAAATGCTGGGCAGACAAAGGCAAAGAGGACAAACTCTATCCGGAGAGAAAAGTGAAGAAAGGTAGGATGGAGCTAAGAGGGTATCTATTGGAGCACATACGAGCATTTCCTTAAAACACACACACACACACACACACACACACACACACACACACACACACCACCAGGTAACAATATATAGAAAAGGATTTCCAAAAGTAATACCTAAGTTGGTGCCTAAAGGATGAGTTTGAGATGATCAAGCAAAGAGGAGGAAAGACTAATCCGGGTATATGCGAGTCAGGGATACCTATGCAACGGGATGAGATCATACTGCAGAAGAATGTGGAGATAAGATTATGCAGAACTTTGTAAAATATGCTAAGAAACCTAAGAAATCTCTATGGATTTCAAACAAGGATGAGACTCAGATCTGTGTTGGAAAGAGGCCTCTCCATGGCCTCAAGGAGAATGGAGACAGGGGCACCAGTTAGAGCCTTTTGCAGTGATCCGGGCCACAGGTGATCCTGGCTGAGGTTGGATGAGCATGGTCTTTGAGAGCCAGGATCAGCACTTGTATATCCTCATTTCTCCAATAGCACCCACCATGGTTCATTACTCAATACATTCTTGTTGAATAATGATCCAGTATGGAGCAAAGTACGAAAAAAGCAGAGAGCGGTTCAGCTATTTTAAGTGCTACATTTAGACTTTGTCAGAATATGAGAGATAAAGTTAAATCGTGGTGTTAGTATCTTAATTATTAGCCAAAAATTCACCATAAACCAAATCTGAGCACAGCCCAGGCCACTCAACTAAGGGAGCCTGCAGTCAGTCTAGATTAGAAAGAGGTTGAGCACCACCATGTGGCTCCGTGTGGAAGTGCCGGCAGGCAGACTACTTGGTGTGGACTTTGAATTGTATATTAAAGGTATTTACTAGTCACCTTAAGATATAAATGATAAAATACCAACTTTAATCGGTTAAATTTATGGTGCATATAAAAGGTATTATGAAGTTATGGTATAAGACAAACTATTGTGGCATAATTGGTCCCTTCTCTAAATACAAAGTGTGAAACAGGGTTACCAAAATACTAAGAATGTCTGTGAAAACAAACATATAAAGAATTTAATTTAAAAAAAAGAATTTAATTAAGCTGTTGAAGAAGCTCAAATATTGAAAACTTAGAGTGATAACTGCTTCAAGAGGCACACGGAATAATTACTTGGGGAGCTCTGCCTAGCTGCTCAGTACTCTCTCTGCTCTTCCCAATTCTGATATATTCTTCTTAAAGGGGTGTGACTCCCTGCTTGGCAACACCTGCCACAGCAAGCTACCTGTAGAGATGGGGAGGTGGGGTACCCCTCAGGTGTGAGGGAGCAGAAAAAATATTGAGCACTGTGGCAGTACTTACTCAGCATTAATCCAGTGATTGAGAAGGTTCAGAAAAACTTGCCAAAAGAGGTAACAAAATGAGTTTTGAAGGATAAATAGGGTAGGTAGCATGGGAGGGAGAGATACTCCAGCACACGTGACTCCCCTGCTGAAATCTAACAACAGCTCTTAATGGCTTTCAGGGTAAAGCTCACATTTTATAGATTTATGAATTTTTAATAGGAAGATTGACATGTCCATGACTGTGTTAGAAATATTTCTTTAGAGAAGTACAGAAAAGAGGACTTGATGAACAGATATAAAAGATGAGGGAGAGGTTAGGAACCATAGCTGACTCTTAGGCACCCAAAGCTAAAGCCACATTGTCCAGGGGTCTAGAAGGAGATAAATGAGTGGAGTAGAACACAAAAGTCTGCCAATGTCAACAAAATAAAAAAGAGTTAATTTTCTAGCTTCTATCTTTAAGCTCTCCTAAAGCAATAGTTTTAAAAAGCACTCAATGGCAATACTTACAGCCTTAACATTAACAGTGTTAGAAATTGTTATACCATTTTTCCCCATTCAATCTAACTAAAAGGTCCTTCTGTAGATAAAGAGAAAGTTTGTCAAGCCAATTTGTTCATAAAAATACAGCTAGCTGGGGCTTTGTAAAGTTCAATGAAGATGCAGGGAAATTTTAATTGAGGAATGACAAAAAATGAGAGAAACAAGTACCAACCAACTAGGCTGGTGGCGGTTAGAGGGGGCTGCAAAGGATACCAAGATTGGGCATGGGGGGAGGAAATGGGGAGAGCAGGCTGGGACTCAAGGAGTAACAGATGTTGGGGCCAGTTCAGCACCTAATCACAGAAGTGCTGGGGTCCAACCCCAGCAGGTCCAGGGGTCCCCAAAGGTGTGGATGGAGTCGGTGAAGAAGGAAGGACACAGGGCCAGCATTCAGTTGATCAGCATAGCCAGGTTCCTCTAGCCAGGATCTCCAGCCAGGTTCTGTCCAGGTTCTCTTGCCATGTTGTCTCGCTAGGTTCTCCAGCCAGGTTCTCCAGGTTCTCCAGCCAGGTTCAGTAGCCAGGTTCTGTAGCAAGGTTCTCCAGCCAGGTTCTATCCAGGTTCTCCTGCCATGTTCTGTCTAGGTTCTCCAGCCAAATTCTGTAGCCAGGTTCTGTCCAGGATCTTTTACCATGTTCTTTTGCTAGGTTCTGTCTCTAGGTTCTGTATAGGATCTCCAGCCAAGTCCTGTCTCTAGGTTCTGACTTTAGGTTCTGTCCCTAGGTTCTGTATCTAGGTTCTGTGTAGGATCTCCAGCCAAGTCCTGTCTCTAGGTTCTGTTCCTGTAGAAGGTTCTGTTTTCTGTTGTCTTGTTACATCTGTATTTATACCAGTTGATTTTAATCCTGTCAATCTCTATTCCAAAGGTTAGGGCGTTTCTTATTCCAGGGAGTAAAGATTATGTAGCTTAAGCGTGATTGTTCTTAGTTAAAGTGATTAACTACCCACCTGGCACTTAGTTAAGAGGTTTTATTCCCTCCCTAACTTCAGGGAAAAATTCCTACCTGGGGAAACAACCTTTCTCGGAGAGGTGACCTTGGTTAAAACACATAGCGCCAAGAAGGGGAGCAAACATTAAGAACAGTATGCCATATACGCCAGGTCCCTTGAAACATATGCTGTGCAGATGTTTCTTCTCTACAGCGACTGTGTCAAGCAGCAAGGATGGACCGGCTCCCGGCACAGAAGTTTTCAATGCCATGTCCTATTTTTAACTAGTAAACGAGGTCTTTTTTTCCTTATACAGTGTGATAAAGGGCCAGTAAAACTCTTTCTCTGCTGCATGAGAATCTGACTTGGTGTCAGTTGCTTAGTTATCAGTTGAGTGTTCATCTGACACCCAAGTGGAAGCACAACCTAGACGCTCGTCTATAGATACCATCCTGGCTGCCGTGTTACTGGTGTTAGAAAGAGGACAGTATGTTTCAGGGTGAATGATGGTGCCTCTCTAGCAATGGTCTCTAGCTCTGTCTCTCCAGCTCCCACGTGAACTCTTGCTCTGTTCCCCTAGTAATCTGACAAGGGTAAAATGACAACTGTGTTACGAGGCAATCTTGCTCACAATTCAAATTACCCTGGCCTGGCAAATTTCATTTGAACGGAAGGAATTCTAAACAAACTAATAAGTACCTGGTGAGGTATCTGTGCCTCCCTGAGTGTGACTGTGGAGGCCCTGGAGGCGGTGCCATGGAGTTGTCACAGGATATGCTAACTCCTATGGGCACGAAGCACTGAAGCCAGGATGACTCCCATTACTGCCTGCTGCGGCCTGGTGTCCTCGCACCTGCCCGTGCTGCACAGATAGCTGCAAGGACCACTGGGAAGGAAGGTGTGGGCTTACCCTCCTATCTCATGTGGCCTTCTAAGAAGATGGTGCCAAGTGTGGTGCATGTAACTTGTCATTCTGAATCTTTAAGTCCAAGATGACTTTTGGTTGGCATTGCATATGGCTCTGTTTTATGATCAGAAATTAAATATTTGCTAGTTCTAAAGGTCAGAAAAATTGCTGATGTATAGACATTTATATCAACTGATTGCCTACAGGATTTTTCTGAAAAGCAGAATTAGTTACTTCCAGGTACTCTAAAAATCTACCATTGATTACATAAAATAAAAGTGAGTATACATTAAATTGGTCTACAAAGGCATGCAAATACTGAAAGATTCTTAAAGCGAGTAACAAATATAGTCTTACCATAACTAGGTAAAATGTGCATGGTGAGTGGTACCATCAGCAAAATTATGCATCCAAGCAAAATAAAAGGCACCTCATAGCCAAAGGACTGATACAAGAAGCCACCTAAAGGAGGCCCTAAAACTAGTCCCAGTCCAGAAAAAATCTCAAGAGTTCCCTAAAATCGAGGAAAAAAAATAAGTTAATATATTTTGATTGAAAAGTTAACAAATAAAGGTTTAGTGGGCACTATCTGAAAAAATTCTATCCACTTCACAATTTACACACACATACACACAAACTCAAGATGGACCCCAAATTTAAATATATATTTTGAAATCATAAAAGCACTAAAAAATAAAATATGGGAGTTTTTTGTTCCTTAGTCCTTATGGTAGGGAAGGTTTTCTAATTATGGCACAAAAACTCAGAAAACACAAAAGAAAAGATTGATAAATCTGATTATATGAAAACAGGAAAAACTATGTATGGAAAAACACAACAAAAGACAAAGAATAGAGAAAAAATACTGACAAAGGACTAATTTCCCAAATATATCAAGAGAGTTACTTCAATTCAAAAAGGGAAAAGAAAGAAAAAAACCTAATAGGAAAATGGGAAAAGGCTATAAGGAGACTGTTGACACATAAATGATATGCAAAGCTCTTAGGCATGTAAAAAGAAGCTCACCTTCCCTTTTTAAAGACATGAACATTTAAAGATGCCAATGTTTCCCTATCGCCTATCAAGCTCTCCATACTTCCAAGAATTTGAGGAAAGAGCATCTTTGGACATTGCTGGTGAGTGTACACCACAGGGCAACTTGGCAAATCAACCATTACAAATACACACATTCTCTGACCAAGAATGCCACTTCTGGGAATCAAACTTACAGATATAGCCATAAAGATGTGATATGGTGTATGTGCAAGCTTATATTTGTAGCACTATTTGTAACAGCAAAAGATGTAAACAATGAAATTTTCATCAATTTAAATAAACTAGGTTATACATACAGTGACGTACTACACAGTCATTAAAGAGAAGCAAAGAATGAGGAACTTTTCATATATAGATATAAAAAGATCTCCAAGCTAATTTCTATTTTTTATTTATTGATTTCAGAGAGGAAAGGAGAGGGAGAGAGAGATAGAAACATCAATGATGAGAGAGAATCATTGATTGGCTGCCTCCTGCATACCCCCACACTGGGGATCAAGCCCGCAACCTGGGCTTGTGCCCTGACCGGGAATCGAACCTGTGACCTCCTGGGTGGACGCTCAACCACTGAGCCATGCCAGCCAGGCTCCAAGCTAATTTCAATGTTTGTGTAATAAGTAAGACAGAGTATGTTACCATAGTGCAAAGAAAATGGAGGGAATCATGCTCTCTCAGTGTGTGTGTGTGTGTGTGTGTGCATGAAATTGCTTAGGAAGAAACCTGTAGTATCTGTTGCCTTCTGGGAGAGTGATGTTGGGCTGGGTGCCCGGACAACAGGAGTGTCTATGGGAACTGAGCAATAGTAATATATAGAATATATTCACCAGAGCTGAAATAAATGACAAAAAAAGAATATATTCACTATATCCTATATTTCCCTTTGTAACTTTTGAATTTTGTACCATGTAAAATTATTTTGTTTTGTTAAAGTTAAACAAAACAGTGCTATGGGAAAAATAGTTCGCTATTGCAGAACTCTTACAGAAATTGCACCATTTTAAATCAATCTAATTTAGGGGCTTTAAACAGAGACCCATGGCTTGCAACCTAAAATCCTCAGACCTCACAGAAGACACAAAAGTAGTCCACTAATAACTTTCAACGTTTCATAACAAATACAGAAATCCTACATTTTCTCGCAATAATGTTATCCAGATCAACTACCATGTTAGGCCATTACCTTTTGGCTGCAATTTTACATAGAAACTTGGCATGTCCTGCTGATCAAAAAATCCAAAGTACTGTGGCATCATAGGAATTTCTTGGGCAACACTTTCCAGAGTGTTCCACAAAGTACCAGTTCTTTAAGAGTTAAAGGTGGTTCCATAGTCAAATTGAGTTGTGGAACATTAAATAAACTATCTCTACTATAGAATTTCTCAGAGTCTTAACACACTAATGTGAACTGGATAGCATATGCACACTCCAAACATGTTTAGCCACAAAACCTTGTTTTGCAGAGCATGTCAACAGACTAGTCTTCTGAATCTTTTTTGAGAAATATATTCCTGGGAGATGTAAACAGTGTACCTGCCACAATGGCCAGCACTGTGTGGCAATGACTATAGCATGAGCCTATCCTAAATAAGCCTATCCAGACATATTATTTTATATGGGTAAATGAAGGAGTCCCTGGTACTAAACTGATCAGACCCTCGCTCTAGAGGACAATTATAGGCTCTGTGGTGACATTTGGTCTCTGTACACACCGGGTCCAAGGAGAGACCTATGGGAGAGCCCACCTGGGGTCAGGGAGGCAGCAGCCAACAGGAATCTGGTGTGTCACTAATACCAGATGTCGAGGTACCTAGGCAATATATGAGACACACATCAATATGATGCTTCCAGGTTCTGGGTTTTTATGGCAAAATAAGAGGGTATTCCACAGACAGCACAGAAGCACTTACAAACTTATTGCTAACATCGCTCCCATGAATCTTAGAAAAGTGGAGGAAGGACTCTACAGATTGAGTCTTTTCTAACCCAGAGGAACGCTTCAGGCAGCCGAACCCCAATCTCAGCTACACAGAGAGAGCAAAATACTACTAGGAAGGTATTTTAAAAAATAATATAAAAGTGGCAAAAAGAATATTTGGCTTGGACCACATTTACCTGTCAAACTGCCCATTCAGAGGATTCTAAGGCCAGGAAGAGACCTAAGTAAGACTGATGATACATTTATTGACAGCCTGCTGCTGGAAGTACAAACTAAGGTAAAAGGTAACAAACACAGATTGTAAAAAAAAAAAAGCATGTCTAGTAGAATGGACCCCAGGTTTAACTTGGAAGGTGAAACAAATATTTTAGCCTACACTAAAGGTAAAATAGGAAAAAAAATATAAAATACATACCAATACTGTGGCCACATGATTTGGGAAAGCCTTTGCGAGGATAGAAAAAGATGCAGTTATTGCTGCAGCAAAGCTTATGGCATCTGTTATTCTCACTAGAAAACACAGAGCAATAAATACCGGTCCGTCGGGAACTTGGTCCAATAAACTAAAAGAGAACAAAACAAGTCTCAAATGCCAAGCTGGTTTCTTTCTTTTTTAAAAAATATATTTTTATTGATTTCAGAGAGGAAGGGATAGGGGAGACATAGAAACATCAATGATGTGAAACAATCATTCATCAGCTGCCTCCTGCACACCCCCTACTGGGAGTCGAACCTGCAACCCGGGAATGTGCCCTTGACTGGAATAGAACCTGGGACGCTTCAGTCTGCAGGCTGATGCTCTATCTACTGAGCCAAACCAGCCAGGGCCAAGCTGGTTTCTATTCATTTCCTTCTTAACTGTACTCACTGAAAAGAGCAGTAGCCCACCTAGAGTTATTAGAATAAATCTCTTTAGAATATAAACTTTTTAAAAAGTTGCTTTGTTATACTTTGAGTAGAAGAATTACCTTCTTTTGGAGGGTACCAATTGGAAGCATAATGAGAATTTAGTTGCCCTTTTCTGCTGACATAATTGGCTCCCTAAATAATACTAAATAGGCCTTTTAAAATATAAAGCATCACTCTGACAAGAACCAATATAGAAGATTCTTAGTTTCAGGTTTGAGCCATAGTGGGGCTCAAACCTTCAAATACAGTGAATACAGAAAATAGAAGACCACCCCACATAAAAAGAACAATTTAAAAAACACTTAATTTAATATGGTTTTCCTTAGGTTATTTCATCACAATCTCACCAAACTCTATCACTCATCTATGTTCCCTAAGAACTTGTTTAAACTCCTCCATATTATTTGCCACTATGGTTGTATAAACTTAAGAACTTTCAAAGTTTTGCCTCTGGATTTATTTTCCCTTTTCTCCAAATAGCAATAGGTGAAACCATTCTGCTCCCATGTTCAGAAGTGAGCACAGGACTAGGCCTGGCTCATCAGTGCATTCTCTTCCCTGGCTACAGTGACCTTGATGCAGTGAAGGGTCATCAACAAAGATTAGGCCAGTGGAACTCCATTCTGTAACTCTACTAGAAGCTATTAGGAAAGTGGCTGCTGGGGGCCATCTTGCTATCACAAGGGTAGAGTCTATCCAACAACAAAGCACAAGAAGAGGAACGCAAAACCAGGAATTTAAGGAAGATGCTTGATAAAATTATTTTAGCATATGGATTCTGATTTTCTTTAGCTGATTTTCTAGGTAAGAAACTCATTCTCTTGCTGGAGCCAAAAATTTTCTGTGACTCAGAAAAGTGAGCTAAGTTTCTGTCACTCACAGTCACAGGAGTCCTAATGAATAGATTCAATAGTCAGTTTATGGGTGATCCATCCCCTAGAGCAGTGGTTCTCAACCTTCCTAATGCCGCGACTCTTTAATACAGTTCCTCATGTTGTGGTGACCCCCAATTTCATTGTTACAAATTGAACATAATTAAAGCATAGTGATTAATCACAAAAACAATATGTAATTATATATGTGTTTCCGATGGTCTTAGGCAACCCCCGTGAAAGGGTCGTTCAACCCCCAAAGGGGTCGTGACCTACAGGTTGAGAACTGCTGCCCTAGAGGATTCTTTTCTTAAGACCAATGTCACTCATCCTGTTTTCTACATCATCCAACTCCCTTCACCATTAGTCACATGCAGAGCACTCAACAATCAGTGGTACTGACTGATGTAAAGGATCCATTAACATTTTAAACTGAAGATAGATTATGAAACATGTTCAAGATCCCAAACATATCAAAACATGACTTACCCAAAGAGAATTGTGACTCCTCCTGAGACAAACATTCCTGATACAAACATAAATTTTGCTCCAATCTGTACAAGCTATAATAAATGTCAAAGAAAGTGGTAAATTGATGACTACTACAAGTCTATATTGACATAAACAAATATACTTTATCAGAAAATATACCATTTGAGAAAGATAAAAGCAGTTACTATAATAATTCTTTAATAGAATAAAAACATACATTTCTTAAACCATGAAAGAAGTTAAAAATCAATCAACTCTAAGAATGGAACTGTCAACAGTAGCACAATTCATAAAGTATAATGGTGGTTATTTCTGCATCAATGGAAATTCTAGACTGATAAATTAGAATAACTCATTGTACAATTTTTAAAATTGAAATGTTCATATGAACTTTAATACTTACATATTTTCCAAAGAACAAAGAGGCCAGCAGTTCAAACAAAGCATAGCATCCAAAGATCATCCCAATAACTGTATTGCTGGCTCCTTTCTTTTCAGCCTTTAAAAAAAATTTGAAAAGGAAATTAAGTTTGAAAGACAAATTCGCATCAGTGTAAAAAAAATGGAGCTATTAGATATGAGCATCATCTTGTAACCTTTATCTGTACAGCAATTTTAAAAATTATTATTATAAAATAAACAGGATGGAGAAGTAAGGGAAACTATACTAAAACCTAGTCTGACATGAAAATAATTCACTCATCATGCTCAAACATTAAAATAGAACTATCATATAATTCAGCAATCTGTCTTCTGAGTTTATAGCAAAAGAATTGAAAGTGGTGTCTGAAAGAGATATTTACAGCATTTTTCACAATAGCTAAGATATTGAAACAACCCAAAAGTCTATCAACAAATGAATGGATAAAAAAAATGTGGTATATACTGTTAGGTCGAAAGGGGGTCCAGGAGCTGATGCATGCCTCTCCCAGGCAGATGGTGACACAGATACTGGGCCCTTCCTAGAATTTGTAACAGGTCAGCTACCAGGCAGATGACAACACCTGGAAACCGTGACGAACCCGGTGGAGGGAACTCCCACAGCTCATGCTCCCCGCCCTCACTGAACAGCTGTATAAAAAAAGCGCCCCCCTCCCTGTTGGCGCGGATCCACGTACCCTGTCTTTGGGGCCCGTGGGTTGCCCCGGGACGCAGAATAAAGCCTTTCCTTTCTTTCTTTTCTGATTAACTGGACTCTCTTTATTTCCTATGCCGCCTCCTGAGCCACCTAACCTAACATATACATTCAGTGGAATATTTATTCAGCCTTAAAAAATAAGAAAATCCTGGCATTTGCAACAACATGGATAAACGTTGAGGAAATTATGCTAAGTGAAAAAAGCCAGACACAGGAGAACAAATACTGCATGATTCCACTTACCTGAGGAATCTAAAATAGTCAGAAGCAGAAAATAAAATGGTTGTCAGGGGCTTCAGGAAGGGGGAAGTGAGAAATTATTATTCATTGGGTATAAAGTTTCTGTTAAGCAAGATAAGCTCATATTGCATTGTTATCACATAAAAAAAACAAGAAAGGAAAATAAACATAAAAAATCTCACAAAAGAACACAAGGGAATATTTGTAGGTGATAAATATATTTAGTATCTTGATTGTGGTGATGACATCACAGATATATGCATATGTCCAAACTCATCAAGGTAGATATATTAAATGTGCACAATTCTTTTGTATATTGATTATACCTCAATAATAAAGCCTCTCCCCCCTGAAAAAAGATTTGTTTGCTTTAGCTGACAAAAAAAATCAGAATTAGAAAGGATAAAAAAGTATAAACAAAAACAAAACATCTTGGCTGAAGAAATGTGGGCTCTACTTCATCCATGGAACTGAGTGAAGAGCTAATCTTGACATACTTCCTTTATGTTATCTGTGAATATTATATATATATATATATATATATATATATATATATATATATATATATGCCTTTGCCCCTGTTCCTGGTACAGAACTTCTAAAACCCTTGTAATTTTCCAAGTGATAAAAGCACTAGAAGCATCTTTTGTTCTAATATTTGTTTTTTTTCACCCTGGTCCCTAGTACCTGGTGGCAGGAAAGAGTGGAGAGGTTGAATCAAAAGCAGTGGTTCTCAACCTTCCTAATGCCGCGACCCTTTAATACAGTTCCTCATGTTGTGGTGACCCCCAATTTCATTGTTACAAATTGAACATAATTAAAGCATAGTGATTAATCACAAAAACAATATGTAATTATATATATGTTTTTCAATGGTCTTAGGCGACCCCTGTGAAAGGGTCATTCGACCCCCAAAGGGGTCGCGACCCACAGGTTGAGAACCACTGATCTAAAGCATCAGAATCAGCCATTCCTCTTCCATTACTAATAACTACATGAGATAATGGTGTGGAGACAAGAGAGATATCATTGTAAAAGATACCACTGATGACATCCTAGCAAAAGGTTGTGCTCTATGTAGACTGGAACATGAAGTCGACATGTCTACTACACAAAGGTCAGGTAGTATATAAGTTGAATTGTGTTCCTCAAACTTCATATATTTTGAAGTCCGAACTCCCAATACCTCAGAAGTGACCTTATTTGGAAATAGAGCCTTTACAGAGGTAATCAAGTTAAAACTAGGTCAGTGGGTTGGCTGTAATACAAAAAAACTTGTATCCTTATACAAAGGGGAAATCTGGGCACAGAGACACCCACAGAGGGAAGACTATGTGAAGAGACACAGCCAAGGAGAGAGACCTGGAATAGGCCCTTCCCTCACAGCCATCAGAAGGACCCAACCCTGCCAACCCCTTGATCCTGGACTCCTAGTCTCTAGAACTGTGCGACAATAACTTTCTGATGTTTAAGTTACCCACTTTGTGGTACTTTATTATGACAACCCGAGTGAAGTAAAACAGCTATTTCAAAAGGAAGGTATTACCAAAGGAGTCAATGAAGAATGTAGAAAGAACATTCATGGGCCAAGTTACAATATCGTGTTTTTTTTGCTTAATAGTTCTAAGTATTTAGTTCTGGAGTCTGGAAGAAAATATGTAATGGTTATGGCAACTAAAATTTATTGGACCCTTACTATGAGCCAGAATCCTATTAAGGGCTGTTTTACATGATATCTAAGAACAATTAAATAAGGGATGTATTTTTAGCCCCATTTACTAGATGAGGATACAAACTTGCAAAGTTTCTGGTCACTGCAATCATGACAGTTTCCACCGTGTGCATGTTCCCACATTCTTTGTGGAAACAGGACGGTGGTGACAGGATGTCCTAGAACCACCGCAGCAGCAGCTGAGTACCACTTTTAGAGCATGGGTCCTGCTTCACATTAGGAAAGCAAGAACAGCTCTTCAAAGCAATTTTTGGTTCACATGTAATCCTCAGACAAAGGAGGAGGGTGCCAGAAAAAGGAGTAGAAGCAGGAATCCTGTACCAGAATTTAAGAAGGGCCTGCTTTCCCTTTGTCTAATTAGCTCTGGCTAATAGGAAAGATGACAGACCCTACAGGAGGAAGGGTAAGTTTGGGCAGGGCACAAGGCTTCCATATGAAATGAAAAGGAAGAGCTGACTCTTCATATCTACACCTTTTTAAGTTATAATGCCCTCTTCCTACCTCTGTCTTCGTTTCTTTAGCCTTCCCTTCTGCAAGCAAGAAACTAAATAAAAAAACGTAACACACACACACACACACACACACACACACACACACACACACAGCTCCTGGTTTTCCTTTGTATTCCATTAAGAAGATATTAACATTAATTTCACTGAGTTCCACCTGATCCAGGAAATGCCCTTCTAACTTGTTGGTCCACTTACTCCAGTTCTTCTGCATCTTAATTCCACAGGCTCTGGTCATTATTTTTTTCCAGAACCCAAATTTGGCCAGGCTACTCTGTGTTGCTCAAACGCCTCTAATGACATCTCACTGACTAAATCTTTGGCATGCATGTGAGGATCCTTGCATTCTACTTCCAACCTGCCTCCTCAGATCCTCTGCCTCCAATCAGACCTCGCTCCGCTCCAGGCCCCAGCTACACCAGGATGTCTGCTGTTCCCCAAGAACATGCGATTTACTTTGCTAATCCAGTGACTCTCTCAAGCTGTTTCCCAGGACACCACGCCTCTGTTTTTCACCTGGGGAACTAACATTTCTCAAGACCCGCCTTAGATTTATCCTGTGAAGTCACTTTCAATGCCACCCTTTCTTGACCTTCCCTCTCCAGCCCCCACCCTCATCCATGGTAAAATTAACCAATTCTTCCTCTAAAGTCTCGTAACATTTTGTACACCCTTTTCTTAAAAGATGTCCAAATACCCTGCAACTTTTTAAAAAATACACCCTAACTGGTTTGGCTCAGTAGATAGAGCATCAGCCTGCGGACTCAAGGGTCCCAGGTTTGATTCCGGTCAAGGGCATGTACCTTGGTTTCGGGCACATACCCAGTGGGGAGTGTGCAGGAGGCAGCTGATCATGTTTCTCTCTCATTGATGTTTCTAACTCTCTATCCCTTTCCCTTCCTCTCTGAAAAAAATCAATAAAATATATTTTAAAAAATTAAAAAAATAAAAATTAAAAATATGTTTTCACTCCCAATGGACAAGAAAAGAGAGAGATGTTTTCCTGATCTTTTTCCTGCCCTCGCATCCAAAGCCTAGCACACTCTAGAGTGGGAAGTCCTGAAGCCTTCCACTCCCATTCAGTGAACAGAACCAGACTGGGTCAGACACTTAACTTCTGAGTTTGTTTCTTCATTTACAACATGATGAGATCTTCACTCCTCTGCCTATTTTACGGAGTAGCTGTGGAGAGCAACTAGGCTAAATGTGTGGAAAAGTACACTGGAAATGAAACAGCACTGGCTGGGTACAAAGTGTTACTGTTCTTTAGCAGAGAAGCCATTTTTATCCTCTGTTGTGGTACACGGAATGAAGTTATCATTCTACATGTTATCAAGGCAGTTGGAGGGCTGAGAGGGGCCAGAGCACTGAGGCTTGGGCAAAGAACACCAAGTCAAACACGTGGACATGTTATCTCCACTCAGCCAAGCCAGGGCCACTCCTGTCACACTCCGTCCAATCAACCTCCAGATTCCAGGTGGATCCTCTAAGGCAGCGGTTCTCAACCTGTGGGTCACGACCCCTTTGGGGGTCAAACGACCCTTTCACAGGGGGCACGTAAGACCATCGGAAAACACATATATAGTTACATATTGTTTTTGTGATTAATCACTATGCTTTAATTATGTTCAATTTGTAACAATGAAATTGAGGGTCACCACAACATGAGGAACTGTATTAAAGGGTCGCGGCATTAGGAAGGTTGAGAACCACTGCTCTGGTGGTTTTTTCATTTTGAGTCTGGGCCATTATCTATGCAGCAGTCGCCAACTGGTGGTCAGTAAGGTCCGAAAGGTTGGTGACCGCTGATCTATAGACTCTAACACCGTGGAAAAGGCTTTGATTAGAAGGACCTAGTCAAGATTAATCAGAATTTTTCCATGGCACAAACATTGCCTCTAGATGCCACAAGAAATTCAAGTCAGAAAAGGGAATTTAAATGGACCACGTTTCCTTTACTGTCTTAACCAGGACCTTTTGCAGTAACATTAAAATCTCAGTTATGCAGTGCAGCCCTTTTTTTTTCAGCTGCAGAAACCAAATAAAGGTTAATCAAACTACCTGGAAGCAAAGAAGGTCAATTATATTTAGGTGAGTTACCTCCCAAGATGATGTTCTTTCTGACTGGATCTTCTTTTTCCGGCATCAAATATTCTATAAGAAGTCTTCTGTTGGCTAAAGTTCTCTACTTCATCTTTGCTATATGCAAATCTTTACATTTTATATATTGTAAAATTAAATAATTCAAAAGGTTTTTTAAAATGAAGAATTCATAAGGATATGAAAATGTCTCACCTCCTTGGGGAAAAAGGGTCCAAGGATGGAATAGGACATCATACAGCCTAAGTTCATGGAAGCTGCCGATATCAGGACAAAAAGCTGTTCTCTCGAAAGCCGGTTGGGTGTCTCTCTTGCACTTGCTGCAGGGTCATCACCTTAAATGCAAACACACTGCAATTACAGGCATGTACTACTGATTAAAGTACACAAATGTCACTCCGTGCACAGACTATGTACTCGGAAGATAGTAGTTACTGAGCTAAGGGCTATTTTCAATATAGCACATGTGACCACATGTAACACAATCCTTGTACATTACTGCAATTTTGAAACCATATCACTTTAGTTGACACAGTATTCCTGTTAGAATTTCAGTACCGAATTTATCAAACCATCTGCTCTGTTTTGCCTTCACCATAAGGCCTATTTCTTTCACCTCAAATAAATTCAAGAAGGATCAGGGAACAAGTACCCTTCAAAGGGTACTGCTCTCAAGTATAATATGATTTCTCCAGCTCCTAGCTTCACTTGTTACATGAACTCAATGTTTCAGGCATGTCAGGTTAGCTGTTTATTAAGCATTCATTGTAGGGCAGTACTGACGTTAAGTGAAGAGTAAGGAGAAAACAAACAAAAAAATTCAATTGGCAAATTACAATGGGACACTCCTGGATAAGCCAAATCCCACCGATCTGTAAATCACTACTGTTTTTTCACAGCAATTACTGACCTTTCACAGTGATTAATACTTACTCCAAGGACTAAATTTTCATTCAACTAAAGACACCAGGTCAATTACTCAGTTTCAAACACCCACCCAGCAAATCTACCAGCCATTTTTAAATTAAATGGTTTGGAGGGAAAAAGGAAAAAGAAACTAAAGTAAGAAAAACATGTTTGGTTTGCTCAATTTTTCAGTGTGTCTTTGCGGCGCAGGAGGAAAAAATCTGTGCCGCATGAGGAAGTCTTAGGAATCTTTGTAAAATGTTTGTAGTGGCTGAGAAAGGGAACTGAGAGAAAGTTAAGAAGTTGGGAACAACAGCGGGGCCTCCACACGTAATGCTTTCTTAGCAGAATGCACTGGTGAACGCGGCCGGTAAACGCGAGCCAGAGAGAAGCAAGCAGAGACCACACCAGCTCCAGTGCCCGAACTGGAACCCCTTCCAAGCGGGTTAAAGTTCGCAGTCCGAACCCTACAGCCAGGTCCCAGCTTTCCCCACTGTCTCAGCAACAAACCCAGCTAATTCAAGTGAAAGAGACCAGCCCCAAGCCTCCGAGGCGCGCCCGGGTCGCGCTGCTCTCCGTCACCTGCTGGGGGCGGTGGGCCCTCCGGGTCCCCCGGCGCGTCCATGGGCGGTGCGCGGACTCCGGCGCCGCCGCTCCCGGGTCCCAGCGCTGCTCCTGCTCCCGGGAGAGGACCAGCGGACGCCCGGGAGGCGGGCGGGGACGGCTCAGCGGTGCCGGGCATCCCGATCGCCCGCCAGTAGCCTTGCCCGCAGCTCCTAGCAGCCTCTCCTGGAGGCGGGGCAGGGCCTTTCTTTTTATTTAAAGACACAGGCTATTATCATACTCCACCATCTGGGATATGCTGCACTCTCTCGTTCTGTGTAAGAAAAAATACAAATAAAAATAAGACAAGGAGGACGAGTCTATAGTCCATATAGCGGAACCCCCTACCTTACAATCAGTAAAATGTATTTCTACTAAAAGTAAGAAAGGATGCTTATGTGGACACAGAAGATGGAGTTCCTCAACTGAAAGACACAAATGTGAATTGGAAAATTGGGCTCATGCGGACTCTTTTTATTTATTTATTTATTTATTTATTTATTTATTTATTATTTTTAAAAATATATTTTTATTGATTTCAGAGAGGAAGGAAGAGAGAGAGGGAAGCATCAATGATGAGAGAGAATCATTAATCCTCTGCCTCACCGAAACTGGTTTGGCTCAGTGGATAGAGCATCGGCCTGCAGACTGAAAGGTCCCAGGTTCGATTCCGGTCAAGGGCACGTACCTGGGTTGCGGGCACATCCCCAGTGGGAGATGTGCAGGAGGCAGCTGGTCGATGTTTCTCTCTCATCGATGTTTCTGACTCTCTATCTCTCTCCCTTCCTCTCTGTAAAAAATCAATAAAATATTGATTATATTAAAAAAAAAAAAAAAGAAAGAAATCCTCTGCCTCCTGCAGTCCCCCTCCTGGGGATCAGAGCCCACAACCCAGGCATGTGCCCTGACCAGGAATCCAATCATGACCTCCTGGTTCATAGGTACACGCTCAACCACTGAACCATGCAGGCCATGCCGGACTCTTTTTAAAAGTGGGTCATTTTACACAATGGGTAAATGGTGTAGTGATACAATCACGGAAGCCAGAGATTAGTAAACTGGAAATGAATGAACTGATGTGAAGTACAAAGAATGGAAAAAATGTTTGCAAAAGCTATAATGAATGTCGAGGAATCAGGGTGGAGTGGCTGGGAATAAGAACTTGGGGCCAAATGCCCGTTTCAATCCAGGGCACTTACTAGCTGTTTGTGACTTTGGGTGGCAAGGTCAGTTTCTCCACCTGTACAGTTGGGAATATAATGCTTATCTTGTAGGGCGGCTGTGAGCACTGGTGATAAGGTGTGGAGTGTTTGCTACATGAATGTGATGGTTGTTACCTTATACTCACCCTCAACTTTCTGGCACAAAAATAGAGGTGTCCAATATTTTCACTTTACCCACTGTTCCAAGATAAAACAAAGGACTATTGAGTTACCACCACTGTGACTTTAAAGATGAATGAGCCGCAACTGGCTTCTGCCCTCAAATAGCATACCTCCTTCCAGGACAGTGGTTCTCAACCTTCTGGCCCTTTAAATACAGTTCCTCATGTTGTGACCCCAACCATAAAATTATTTTCGTTGTTACTTCATAACTGTAATTTTGCTACTGTTATGAATCGTAATGTAAATATCTGATATGCAGGATGGTCTTAGGTGACCCCTGTGAAAGGGTCATTCGACCGTCAAAGGGGTCGAGACCCACAGGTTGAGAACTGCTGCTCTAGGAGATAAAACACTAATTAATTAATAATTTATTCTAATGCAATGAGTTCTATGATGTATATTTGAAGAACTGTTTACTTTGGCTAAATGAGTCCAGGATGGCTTCCTGAAGCTGTGATGATACCTTGGGTCTTGAAGATTATGTAAAAACTAGAGGCCCGGTGCACGAAATTATGGGGGGGGGGCAAGTCCCTCAACCAGGATTTCAAGAGGGCACAGGCCAGGCCAAGGGACCCCACTGGTGCACGATTGGGGCCAGGAAGGGACACGGGAGGTTGGCCAGCCAGGGAGGGACCACAGGAGGGCTCCAGAGCATGTCCGGCCCCTCTCACAACCTATTAGTCAGAGCATCTGGCCCCTGGTGGTCAGAGCACATCATAGTGAGCGGTTGAGCTGCCTTAGCATATCATTAGCATATTATGCTTTGATTGGTTGAATGGCCGACCAATGACCACACACTTAGCATATTAGGCTTTTATTATATAGGACTAGAGGGCCGGTGCACAAAAATTTGTGCACTCGGTGGGGGGGGAGGGGGGTCCCCCAGCCCGGCCTGTGCCCTCTCGCAGTCTGGGACCCCTCCGGAGATAACGACCTGCTGGCTTAGGCCTGCTCCTGGGTGGCAGAGGGCAGGCCCAATCCCTAAGTGCAGCCCTGGTCAGGTTCAGAGCAGGGCTGATTGGGGAGTTGGGCTCCGCCCCCTGTCATGCACAGAGCAGGGCCCATCAGGAGGTTGGGGAGCTCCCCCCTGTCATGCACAGAGCAGGGCCCATCAGGGGGTTGAGGAGCTACGCCCCTGTCACACACAGAGCAGGGCGGATCAGGAGGTTGGGGGCACTGCTCTCTATCACTCACAGAGCAGGGCCGATCAGAGGGTTGGGGCGCCGCCACTGTCACACTCAGGGCAGGGCCGATGGGGAGGTTATGGCTCTACCCCGTCACACACAGAGCAGGGCCCGTGGGGGGGGGGGGCGGGTTGGGGGGCCGCACCCTGTCACACACAGAGCAGGGCCCATCAGGGGGGTGGGGGGCCTTTCCCTGTCACGAAAAAAGCAGGGCGGATAGGGGAGGGTTGTGGGCCCACCCCCTGTAACCAACAGAGCTGCAGGGGGGATCAAGGGGTTTAGGGCGCTGCCCCCTGGTCAACCTTTATCCCGGGGGCTGGGAGGCAAATTACCCTTTTTACTTATAAAAGGAAAAAAAGCCTGGGGGGCCGGCTGTGTTTTGCCCCTGAAAGGTTGTCCCTGGATCCAGGGGGGGGGGTCCCCCCTTAGGGCCTCTTCCACCCGCCTAGATGAAGGGGATGACTGGCTGTTTTCCAGGTGTTCATATACCTCTTGAGGGTGGGGGTCCCCACTGGGTGCCTGGCCAGTCTGGGTGAGGGGCTGAGGGCTGCTTTCAGACTGGCAGTTGTTGACTGAAGCTCCCAACCGCTCCTTTTTTTCTCTTTTTTTATTTTATTCTGGGCCAGCTTTAGCTCTGGCTCTAGCTCTGAGGCTTCGTATCTGGTTTGTTTGCCGTTCTATAATCGAAACAATGTATAACTTCAGCTCTGAGATCCCGGCAGGCTGAAAGCTGGTTTCTGGGGTTTTGTTTAGCTTCTTATTTGCAACATAGTACATAGTTGCTTAGAGTTGCAACTCAGAGGCCGGCAAGTCAGGCGGGGAACGTTGCAGTCTGCAGTCACTGGAGTAAGCAAGCCTCATGTTCGCTTCTAGCTGCCTGGCTGCCGGCTGCCATCTTGGCTGACAGTTAATTTGCATAAGGATATGCTGATTAGCCAATGGGAAGGGTAGCGGTCGTACGCTAATTACCATGTTTCTCTTGTATTAGTGTAGATTCCTGGGCTGGTCAAAAGAGCCTTTACAGCCATTCTAAACCGAAGGATTAGCTCTAGCAAATGTGACCTTTCAGAATCTTTATGTAAAGTTCTCCACTTTCATTTTACTCTACCTTCTCTCTCCAATCTAAAATCAAACTGTACAGGAGAATTTCCTTGAATAATTTCTTTGATGTCTAGATTCCCTTTTTTTTTTCTCTTGTTCTGGACTGTTTTTTATGCAGATGTTGGGTCACCTAGACTGGCCCTCTAATTTATTACTCTTTTTCTAGTCTACTTTTCATCTCTTTCTCATTTAGTTCTATCTTATAGGAAGTTTCCCCAACTTTATCATCCAAATTTTCAACTGAATTTTTCATTTCTGTTGTCATCTCTTCCCCTCTATCTCCATTCCCAACAGCAATCATTCTTGCATGTTTAATACAAATCTTTTTGTTTGTATATATTTTCATAAAATTGACATTCTTGTTTTCTGTTCATTTATTTTTAATTTATATAAAGGATATTGACATATATATTCATATCCCTATCTTTCTCCCCACTTCTAATTTCTACTTCCGTCCCTCCCTCCAGATGATAAGAGTTATAGTTATAGTTGATGAGAGTTATAGATGAGAGTTTAGTTTTCTGTGGCTGCTGTAATAATTTACCACAAACTTGGTAGATTAAAACAATACAGAACTGAAGGCTAGAATTCAATATTAATTTCACTGAGCCAAAATCCAAAATGAAGTTCTCATCTCAATATCTCTAATTTAATCACATTTGCATGGATCCCTTTTCTAAAAAAGCTAACATTTGCATGTTCCAGAGATTGGGATGTGGACGTATCTTTGGGAGCTATGATCATCCTGACATGATGATCTATTCACATTGTTCTATCATCATCTTAGACATATATACACATATGGAACACTTTTCTTTTTCCAAACTAAAATGGAATAATATGGTCTCTGTTTAAATGCCACTTCCTCAGAGAAGTTCATTCTTATCCCTTTATCCAAAATATAGCCTCAGTCACCCTTTGTCCCTTCATCCTTCTTTATTTTTCTTCCTAGTATTTGTATCAGCCTGTTGCTAATAAAATTCCTGTTGCTAATAAAAGAAACAACTTTTGCCAATTTTAAGCAGAAAATAAATTTGTCATAGATTATTTGGTAGCACATAGAATCATCAGGAGGACTATACACACCACAAAGAGGCTACATGCCTAAAATCACACCGCAGAAGTGGTCCAGTACACAGACCTGGGCCCCACCACTGGACATCCATCTGTAGCCTGTGAGGCCAGTGGAGTTAAGCACAAGACATTGTAGTTAGAACCTTGTTCCCACTTCACTGAAATGCTGCCCCCTCACCAGAGGGATTTTAATTAGTACCAGCTTCTTCCATTCACTTGCATTCATCACATAAGTCAGGTAGCGAACATTCTCCAACTTTGTTCTTTTTTCAAAAGCAGTCTGAATATTCTGGGTCCTTTGAATTTCTGTAGAAATGCTAGAATCATCTCTCAATTTATCCAAGACACCTGGTGGGATTCTTATTGCGATTTTGTTGACTCTACAGATCAATTGAGGGAGAACTGACATCCAGTCAATATTGAGTTTTTAAATCAATGAACATGATCTATCTCTCCATGTATGTAGATATTCTTTAATTTCTTTCAGAAATGTTTTAGTTTTCATTGTAGATGTATTACATGCTTCATGCCAAATTTATTCCTAAATATCTTGGCTTTAGAATCCATTAAAATGGAGTTTTGACATTTAAATTTTTAAATCACTTGCTGATCCTATATAATAAAAGCCTAATATGCATATCAACTGAATGGTGGAACAACCGGTCACTATGATGCACACTGACCACCAGGGGGCAGATGCTCAATGCAGGAGCTGCCCCCTGGTGGTCAGTGCACTCCCATGGGGGAGCGCCGCTCAGCCAGAAGCCCTGAGCCAGGCTCACGGCTGGCAAGCGCAGTGGTGGTGACAGGAGCCTCTCCTGCCTCTGCAGCAGTGCTAAGGATGTCCCACCCAGGGGGAATGGGCCTAAGCCAGTGATGGCAAACCTTTTGAGCTCGGCGTGTCAGCATTTTGAAAAACCCTAACTTAACTCTGGTGCCATGCCACATATAGAAATTTTTTGATATTTGCAACCATAGTAAAACAAAGACATATTTTTGATATTTATTTTATATATTTAAATGCCATTTAACAAAGAAAAATCAACCAAAAAAATGAGTTCGTGTGTCACCTCTGACACGCGTGTCATAGGTTCGCCATCACTGGCCTAAGCCGTCAGTCAGACATCCCCTGAGGGCTCCCGGACTGCAAGAGGGGGCAGGCCGGGCTGAGGGCTCTCCCAAGTGCATGAATTTCATGCATCGGGCCTCCAGTTGAATATAAAAGTAAACTAATTTTATATTCATCTTGTATCCTCTTTTATAGTTTCTATTTTTCCTATTCATTCACTGAGAATTTTTAAAAATATTCTTGAGTAATCCTGCTGACACCTTAATGATAGGTTTCTTGCCTTCAGAACTGAGAAACAATACATCTCTGTTGTTTAATCCACCCAATTTTTGATCCTTATGGCAATCCCAGCAAACTAATACAACATGTATACTTAGATGAGAAACCCAAATTTCAACTGTTCCCTCTTTTTCTGCTTAACACTGCAATATTCTCTTTCTCCACCTATGCAACTTTTTTTTTGCACAATAAGGTAGAACCAGCTGTACTGACCAACATAAGATGTTGAGTTTTCCTTGAATTCTCAGTGCTCTCTTTCCAACATTTGGGTAATCATATATATATATATGTGTATACACACACACACACACACACACACACACACACACACACACCGAGTGGCCAGATTACTATGACCACCTGACGTTTGTAGGCAAATTAGCTATAATTTTGCTCTGAAGTTGCTAGAAGGCCAGATCATTATAAACGTTTGAATAGCACAACATACCTAAGTATCGTTGCTGATCAAGTTCATCCTATGATGTTGATGGTGTATCCCAATGGATATGGCTTCTTCCAACAAGACAATGCGCTATGCCACGGTGCTCGTATTGGGCAGGAGTGCTTTCAAGAACATGAGGGAGACTTTACCTTGCTTAGGTGGCCCCCACAATCACCAGATCTCAATCCAATTGAGCATTTGTGGGACGAAGTTAAAAGAGCCATCAGGCAGCTGGTTCCACAACCATCAAATCTCACAGAACTAGACAATGCTATTCATCAGGCATGGTGTCAGATTCCTCGCATCACCTTTCAACATCTCGTGGAGTCAATGCCAAGAAGAATCGCCGCAGTATTGAAGGCAAAAGGTGGCCCAACGAAGTACTTATGGGGTGGTCATAATAATCTGGCCAGTCATAATAACCTGGCAACTCAGTGTGTGTGTGTGTGTGTGTGTGTGTGTGTGTGTCACACACACACACACACACACACATATGGCTAATATGCAATGTCCCTCGGGAGTTCGACAGGGAGACCAGGAATGTGATTGCTCGCTATAATGTGTGCTGACCACCAGGGGGTGGTGTGGAATGAAGGAAGGCCCTGGCTGGCAGCCGGAAGGCCCCGATTGGCCCTGATCGCTGGCCAGGCCTAGAGACGCTACCCTTGCACAAATTTCTTGCACTGGGCCTCTAGTCCAAATATATGAAGGGTTAGAAGCATAGAAGCATGATCTTTGATGGCCACTGGGCTCAAATACCAGCTTTCACATTTACTGGCTATGAGACTTTGGGCAACTCTCTAGGCCTTGGCTTCTTTACTTGTTAAAGGGGACTAATACCAACACTACCACATAAGGTCTCAAAGATGACCAAGGAAGAAAAGCTATGACAATAATTTAGCACATTAACTGGTGCACAGAAACTGCTAAACAACATTGTTTACTATGATTTATTGTTCCTAAAACAAACTTTAGAATTTACTTTTTCATATGTATTTCAGATGCACACTTGTGCACATTATGTAGGTATTATAATCTGCTGGTATAAGACTGTCTCTAGCCATTAGTTTCTATTTAGTAGTGTTCCACCTTTGGCTATATCTAAAATTGAGAAGAGGTAACCTTAAACATGAACTAGGAGAATCTATATTGAAGAACCCTCAAACCACCAGAGTGCCCTTTAACTTCATTTGTGGGAATAGAACCAATTTTATAACTAGGATTTAAAAAAGAGAGAGAGAGAGAGAGAGAGAGAGAGAGAGAGAGAGAAAGAAAGAAAGAAAGAAAGAAAGAAAGAAAGAAAGAAAGAAAGAAAGAAAGAAAGAAAGAAAGAGAGAAAGAGTAGCTCCAGTTCTAAGAAGGGAGGTTTACAACTGATAGAAAAGATATTTATGCCCTAGCCGGTTTGGCTTGGTGGATAGAGTGTCAGCCTGCGGACTGAAGGGTCCCAGGTTCAATTCCTGTCAAGGGCACATGCCCAGGTTGCGGGCTCGATCCCCAGTGGAGGGTATGCAGGAGGCAGCCGATCAGTGATTATCTCTCATCATTGATGTTTCTATCTCTCTCTCCCTCTTCCCTCCTCTCTGAAATCAATAAAAATATATTTCAAAAAAAGATATTTATAAGGTGAAATGTCAAGGCATAGGCCTATGATACCTGAGTCTCAATAGATTACGAGCTGCCAGAAGATAGAACCCAACCACAGAATGAGCTGAAAGGTACTTATTCATTTCCCCCCTATATAAATATGTTCTTTGGCAATGACTGCTTTCCTCATTTATGTTTCCCGAGTCTTTACCAAATTCCTCGCCTCCTCCATAATATTTTTTAGGGGCAGGGTGGTGATGCGGGGGAGAAGTCTACTAATATGTTTAGCATATTCACTTGTATGAACTTCAGATAATGGAAAACTTGTTGGCATACTACTTACCACGTTCACTTTCAAAAACACAAATGTGTTCGGATAACTTACAAACAAGCCAAGGAGGCGTCAGTGCTTCTGCCCTGTCCTTCCTCCACTTGGAATACCGTCCTTTTCTCTCATTCTCCCGTGGGGATCCTCTCAGGTTTCTGTTTTTTGAGCCTATTTTCAAATGTTGCCGCAAGTCAAAAGTCTTTCTTTCTCTTACCTTTCCCCATCACCCCCTCTCCCCAACCCCCATGCTACTTTGTGCCTCCCCTGTGGCCTTTAGATAGACTAATATTTGGCTCAAATCTTAATCCTACCCCAAGCATGACAGTGGCAGAAATCTTATCATTTGTATAAACGCTGCAGCTTTAAAAAAAAAAAAAAAAGAACTATTGAACAACGAATTAAGTGGACACCTTTTTAGGATGAGTTATGAATGGGAAGCAGATGCAATACTTTTTTTGTTGTTGTTAATCCTCACCCTAGGATATTTTCTCCATCGATTTTTTCTTTTTTTTAGAGAGAGAATGGAAGGGAGGGGGAAGAGTCAGACAGAGAGAAACATGAATGGGAAAAAGACACATGGACTGGCTGCCTCCAGCATGAGCCCTGGACCCGCCAGGATCAAGGCTGAGCCTGAAACCAAGGTCAGAGCCCTTGACTGGAATCAAACGCCGCCCTTCCGCCCGCAGGCAGAGGCTCTAACCACTGAGCCCCGGCCAGAGCAGATCCAACACCTACAATAGGGAGACAGCAGAACCCCTGACCGGCTGCCTCCTGCACGCCCCCTACTGGGGATCCACCCCACAACCCAGGCCACGCCGGCTGGGCGACACTTTGCAAAATGAACATCTGAAAGCTTTTAAAAAGATAAAAATGAATTATAACAACTTATTAGAATTCTCTATTCCGGTTAACTCGACCTGGCACTCTTATCCTGTTACCATTGTTCCTGCCGGGCACTCGGCCTGACGGGAACTGTCCGCTGCTCAGTGTCAGCGGCGCTGGCACCTACCGGACGCGGAACAGGTGCTGACTGGCGTGGCGACGTGTCAGGAGAGGACGTTAAGACAAAAGGAAAAAAAAAAATAAAGACGGTACTGATTAAATTAGCCTGTATTTCAGGTATTTGCATTGAAAATGTGGGTGGGAGAACGGCCTGTCTTTGCAAAATTCCAACTGCTGCCTCCGGGGAAAGTCCGAGTTGAGGGACCTGGGACTCCACTCCCGACGGCGCCGGTCCGGCCGGGAAACGGACGCCGGGCTCTCCGGCTGCGCTTCCCGCGCCATCACAGGCCCCGTCCCCGTCTGCCACATTGGAGGTGTTTGCAAGGCACCTACTCAATCCCTGTTTGCGCGGGACAACGGGTTCAGGGGACAATTCAGCGTTAATAAAAGTAAATAAAAGAACTTCATGTAGGACCAGCTACACTGAGAAACCTTTCTTTTCTCTCATCCTCCCATGTAACCTTCCGCCAGAAGCGGCCTCCTGGCGGAAGGTTACACTTCACTAACGATCGCGGGGAGCGTGCAACCTGCCATGTGCTTAGAAGTCGCGAAAACGTGTTGGCTCGTGTCACGCACACGGGTGGCGATCGCCCACGGGACGGCACGCTCACGGACGTTCAGAGGGACCGTCGGGCGAACCGAGAGCGTTCCCACTAAGGAAGGCACAGCTGCGCGGGCGGGCAGAAGTCACATACGACGAGGTAAGGGTTAAAACGGGTGTTCTGAGCGAGTCAGAGAACCACGGGTCTTGGTCTCACAAGGCCGAGCCCACATGCGCGCCTGGCCCCCCTCGCGCTCCGTAGAATGTGCTCCTGGGCCTCCGCAGGCCCCGCCCCGGCGGGGAAGATCGATGTGAGGCTGCCCGTGTTGCTGCCTGTCTCGCGTCCCAGTGATGGGCGGAGCAGCAGCGTCCTAGTCTCAGAGCTCATCAATCCGGAAACAGGAATTCTCCAGGCCCGGCACCACCAGAGTCACCTCTTTCAAAGACCGCAGTGCGCATGCGCACAGGGGTCCTGGGCAGCCCTTAAATACCGTCAAGCGGGCGCACACGGTCTCTTTCCCTGCCGCCGCGGAGTTGCGCGGAGGCGGAGGCTTGGGGTGAGTTGAGCGAGGCGAGGGTGGATTATGGTGCACGATTAGGCTTTTTTTTTTTTTTTTTGCTGGGTTTGGCGAGAAGTAGCAGGGCCTAAACAATCCTTTAGTTAACCGATGTCCTTTTCTTTTTCTGTCTTGTGTTACAGTGCGTTCAAGATTCGGCTCCACCCATAACCCACCGCCATGGCCGAGGAAGGGTGAGCCCGGGCCGGGAAGGTGGTGCGGGAAGGCGCAGGGCGCGGGCTCTGGGTCCGTCCTGGCGCCTTAAGCGTGCCTGGCCGGTGACTGCTGAGTCCCAGGCGTTAGGCGGTGTGCGGGGAATTGACTGACCGTCCTGGTTTGTTGCATTGCAGCATTGCTGCTGGAGGTGTAATGGACGTTAATACTGCTTTGCAAGAGGTGCTGAAGACCGCCCTCATCCACGATGGCCTCGCGCGCGGAATTCGCGAAGCTGCCAAAGCCTTAGACAAGTACGTGTCTCGGTCTCAATAACTGTGGGTTGGAACTGGAACAAAACTGCAGCCGAGGGAAGAAAGCGTGGAGTTCACGGTGTTAGCACAAAAGTTCTGAATGGCATCCGTTCCACAGGAAACCTAGGAAAAGGTACCAAACTCATGCTTACATGGCCCACTTAGTCTGGGTTTCTGTTTGGAGTGGGGATGAACACTTGGTTCGTAAAGTGAAACTACAGTTTTGAATGATGACTTAAATTGTCGGATACCCCTTCACTCCTTTCATGAGTGAAACGTAACAGTCTGAAACCTGTAGTTGTGGGGCTAACATAGCTCAGTGGTAGACCAGGAGGTCATAGTTTGATTCCCAGTAAGGGCACATGCCCGGGTTGCGGGTTCGATCTCCACTGTGCTGCATGCATAAGGCAGCCGATCAATGATTCTCTGTCATCATTGATGTTTCTATCTCTCTCTCCCTTCTCCTTGCCTCTCTGAAATCTATAAAAATCTTTTTTAAAAAACTAGTTTGGGGCCAATTCTGTAATTATTATCTGGTTCTGTTGCTGAGGGGGAATGCTGAAGGGAAATTATTGGCTGCCCTCAAATATCTGAGCTCACTGAGGAACTCAGCATGTACAGTAGAGTTAGAGGGGATTGAAGAAACTCACAAACACAAACCACCTCTGGTTTTAAATTCATTTAGACCAGTGGTCAGCAAACTCATTAGTCAACAGAGCCAAATATCACAGTACACGATGAAATTTCTTTTGAGAGCCAAATTTTTTAAA